>NW_028324307.1:12355625-12536250 GCF_058129835.1 Hydra viridissima | reverse complement strand
TGCCATTTTTGACCTCTTGAAATTAAATGTGGGAACATTTTTTTTTTTATTTTTTATTTTTTATATAAAATCAAATTTTCAGAAAAAAGTTTTAACCAAGAACAAACTTTAATTATGATGATTAACATACAATAACTAGTTTATTGCAAGTTCATAAAGGGTTTATAAAATCAATTAACCAAAACCAAATAACCACAGTTAACCAAGCAATGACAAGAATTAAAAACTGACCCATTCTTTAACTGCTTTTTTTTGTTTTTAATGATCCTTCATCTTAGGAGTTTTTATAACAATTTATTTTAAAGACTTTTTTACATCATTTGACTTCTCCCAGTTGAGAGCAAACCTTGTAAAACATTAAATTAATATTTTGATTAGCTCTTAAAACTTTTTTTTCTAATTTAATGAACTATATATTATGGTTAGCAAAGACTTAAACTTAGAATAATTATTAATTTTAATTTGTGAAAAGTGATAATTTCATGATCTAATTTTCAAAGTCAAAGATGGCAATTGTTCATACCCAAAACCTACTCAATGTCTTAGTACAGATCTAAGCATTCCCAGAACTTGAATTTATATGATATAAAGCTACTTACTAGCCTATTTTACACAGAAAACCTGTACAGAAAAAAACACAACTTATTTTCCAACCCAAAAAAGTAAAATCAAAGTTGATCAAATAAACAAAAAAATGATCAACACCTCCCATATCTCTGTGTTTATATCGATATCTTTTTGCTTTGCTCAAACGAATTCCATCAATTATGGAAGCATGATTTAACTCATCACTAACTATGGCATCATCTGCCGATAAAAGTGTTTCAAAAATACCAGCATTTGCATCAAAGCAACTGATGTATAATATTGCATCTTCCCTCTGATGGAAAAGGGATATTTTGCGCTCAAGCTCTTTGTGTATATCCTGTAACAAATATAAATTTTTTTAAAAAATGACAAATATATATAAATATAGTAGAGATTACAAAAATAATATGTAAAAACATTATAAAAAATAACATTCTGTTAGCCTACATCAATCTTTTTATAAATAAGAACTATAAATTTTAAACTTTACATTTAGAATAAAATTGTAATATTATAATACTTAAGATAAGGACCATTATTGTGGCTAACCATCTTAAAGGTAATATCGTAGTTTTACTATATTACATAAAAATTTATAATTCTTTAAAAAAGAATAACTGATTTTCTCATTTAAGCTGAATCTCAAGATTTAAAAATATATATCAAAACAAATTTATGTGTAAAAAATAGTCACAGCTTTAACAAAACATTCTTTTTTTTATTATTGTTACATTTTTTTATGGATTACAACATTTGACAATTTGTTTTGTATGAAACTTTAAGTTATGTTAAATAAACCTAACTAATTATTTAGTTTGTACTATTATAATATAATCGCTTTTACTGGAAAGGTTAACATAATAACAGAACTGTTTAAATTTGTTTTCTGAATTCACAGCTACTGTGGTGTGACCTAACAAAGTCCTACACTTTAAGAAAGTCCTATTTTAAGAAATGACAAATTTCCTATATATAAAATAAACATTTGGAGAAAATAACTTAATTGTTTTAATTGGATATCTAGTTAGTTAAAATAACTAAACTTTTTTGTCCAAATATTTATTTTACATATACAAAGTTTGTAATTTCTTAAATTAGGACTTTCTTAAAGCATAGGACTTTGTTAGGTCACACCACGGTAACATTGTTGTGAATTTAGAAAATATATTTAAACAGTTTTGTTAGGTAAATATGCTCACACATTAATCATATGCTATTTTTATCATATGTACATAGTAATACATAGACTTGAAGAAAATTTAAAATTAAATCAATTTTACCTGTGTACCACAAATAAACCTCACAGAGCTAAGACCAGCTCCATGAGTTAACAAAGCTTCTCGTGATGATTCAACAACAGAAGGATTTGACTAAATAAACAACAGAAATATAAAAATACAGACCAAACAAAACAACAGATCAAATACAAAAAACTTGTGTAAGTTTATGTTAAACTCTTAAATAAAAAGTCATTCAAATCATGAAATCATTCAAATCATACAATTATTCAAATCATAAGATCATTTGAATCATGAAATCATTAATTTCATATAATCATTCAAATCATAAAATCATTCAAATCATAAAATCATTCAAATCATAAAATCATTCAAATCATAAAATCATTCAAATCATAAAATCATTCAAATCATAAAATCATTCAAATTATAAAATCATTCAAATCATAAAATCATTCAAATCATATAATCACTTTTAAAAGTGATTTCCTTGACTTGAGTATTTTTAAAAAAGGAAAAAATAATCAAAAATGTTTAAATATAGACATTACCACTTTAATTAAAGTGTAATATTTTTTTTTTACAAAAATGAACACAACAAAGTAGATAACTTTTTTTTTTGTTTAGATTTCTTGAAGCAGTGTTGAATTATAAGATTTATATGCCATATTCAAAAATGTAAAGTATATAAAGAATGACTCATGTAACAGGAGAAAAATATTTGATTGTTTTATTTTAATGTTTGAAAACTGTAACTTATTTAATACTTAAATGAATTTCTTTCTAAATCTGAAAAAAAACAAAAAAAAAAACAAAAGTAGAATCAGTTAAAAGACTCACTGACAATCCTAAATAATTGTTAGCACAGAAGTTCAACATTTTTTCTGGGCTTCCTTTGATTGTTATAACACTTCCTTGTCTACTAGTTATTACTCTCTCTGATTTCCAGGTTCCAGATTCCTTAATAGCAGCCAGTTGATTACCTACAATTTCTCGCATCTGAGCAACACCAGACAAATGACGTTTACATGCCAAAAAAGATGTTCTTTCAAAATGAAGTAAATCAGGCAAATAATTATGAATAATTTTTTTACTAGCCATCTAAAGAATTTTATTTAGCATTATGTTAAGATACAAGGATTATATAAGTATTCTGTAGAATGTAAAAATGCCAAAATATTTTTTAAACAACTTGTTAGAAATGATAATTTGTGAAACAATAGAGCCAAATATGTCATTTTAAAAATATATAAAAATATCTAATATCCATATTACTTTTTTGATGTCACATCCCTAAGTAAAATCTAAAGTTTAGGATGCAAATAAAATATTTTTTTTAGATATATATACTTTTATGTTAATCGAAAAAAAAAACATAAAAGCAACAACACAAGAATAAAAAAACAAATGACCAAAATTGTTCTGAGCTTTAAAACTTGAAATGCTTTATCATTGCATTACATTTTAAACTTCAGCTTGTCGTACCAAGAGATGCTTTAAAATGAATGACAAAAACATTCATACAACTCAGAAATTTCAAATGTGTATTAAATTAAAAATTAAAAATAACATTTTTGAATTTATTTTATTTGCTCAATATTAAACATTTTTATTTAACTTTTTAATTTTTTTTTTTTTTTTTAGCAAATATTCAAGTTTTTAAAAAATTATATCAACTATTAAAAGTATTTGTTTTGACAAATGCAAATATTTAATTAAATCTTTTCATTGTTATCTATACAAAGAAGGAAACAAAATCAGTTAATAAACTTTATTTAAAACATAAAAATTAACAATAAATATGTTAAATTTTAAAAAAATAAATGTGATAGGTAAAACTATAAAAAAAAATCTTATGAACATAACATCTTTATAAATATCTTGATAAATATCTTTTTAAAATATTTCTGAAAAAAATCTCTGAAAAAATAAATAAAACTCTATACAATAAAAAAAAAGCTATTTAAAAAAACTAGCAAAAATAAATAACTAAATCTTTTTTTCTTTAACAAAACATAAGAAACATTACTTTTTTTCAGTGGATACCAATGTTCAGTGGTTAAAGATGTTTAGTGGATAATAATATCAGACACAGAACAAAACGTAATAAGACAAAACAAAATGAAACAAGGAAAACAAAATGAACCAAAACAAAACAAAACAAAACAAAATGAAACAAGACAAAACAAAATGAAACAAGACAAAACTAAATGAAACAAGACAAAACAAAATGAAACAAGACTAAAAATGAAACAAAACAAAATGAAACAAAACAAAACAAAACAAAATGAAACAAGACAAAACAAAATCAAACAAGACAAAACAAAACAAAATCAAACAAGACAAAACAAAACAAAATCAAACAAGACAAAAAAAAAACCAAATTCAAACAATAAAACTAAATAAAAAGCTTTTACTTATATTATGAGGTTTCAGAGGATCAAAAGACAGAATACTAATTAAGTTCTGACTCTCTTGCTTGACTTGACAGTGTGTCATTATCTGTAGATACTTTAGACTTGAAATAGTTTCTCAAAGGAGCTAATATGTGTCTCACAACTGGAACACTCCAGGACTTACCTAAAAGTTTTAAACGATCACGTTGGCCCATGTTTGCAACATCTGTGTAATGTTCAGGGAACCCAAATATTCTATGGCATGAAAATCTTATATGTAAAACAAAAACAAAACTTAAGTAAAAAAAGATTAAAAAAGAAAGATAAGTAAAACTTAATGCTTAGTAAAAACCTAACAAACCTTTCAATTTCAGTCAGCCATAGCCCATCATCAAGCTGAGAGTTACGTGATATTGTCCATTTTACTGGCAACATGGCTGCCTTAGTTTGCTTTAAACTTCCAGCAGAAGTTGTAATGCAGCGCACCTTATCAAACTAAAAAGTATAAAAAGAAATAAGAGAAGGTATAAAATTAACTTTCACATCAATCTAAATAAAAGCAATAACTTGACAAAAAGAGAAAATGTTAGTGTTCTAAGATTGCATATATTGTTATAATTTAATTTACATTACATTAAAGTTTTTTGGTTTGTATAAAATTCCACCTTATAAAGTTTACCTTTGCAACTCTACCACAATTTTTCTCTAAGCACTGCTGCAGCTTAAGGCGATCATTTGGCAAAGGACACATAGCTCTATTCATTCCGGGTAAATTGCCCCAAAAATAGCGTGTCCTTTGCTGTGCAGAAATTTCCTTAGCATTTACAATAACAGGGTGACACTGAAGAAATCGACTAATAACAGCACGGTCAGTATATCGCATACCAACGACATTTTCAAACAGCCAGAAAAAAGGACGAGCAGCTAATGGATAAGGTTTGCAATATTCCAATATGCGATAAAATTCAAAAAATAACTGCCCAGTACCCTCTATTAAAAGAATGATAAAAAAATTGTATAATAATATATTTTTTTTATAGTTTATTTTGGGAAAACTCTCTTAATTAAAGGTTACTGTATTAAGTGATTCTGATAATAATAACTTTATAACCTTCGTACCATAAATGCCTCTTCGAAGAGGATTTACTATAGATAATTCATCACATGGACTACCTCCAATGACCAAATCAAATGGACCCCACTTTTCAATATCTTGCTTTGTAATTTTTTGCACATCTCCAATTTGTTCAATTTTCATGTTGTGATGAACTTGACTCACCTAAAAAAATTTTTTAGTAAAAATCAATCAATAAGATAATTTATGCTAACAAAAATAACATTACTCACTACCTACTACAACAAAAAAATCAAAGCTCATTTAGAAAAAATAAAATAGAGGAACAACAAAAACTATGGAAGAGTGTAATCGCATTCTGGACCAAATTGCAAAATTTTCAAAATTAAAGCTGCAACTATTTTTAAATTCAACTTTACAAAATATTTATTTTTTATTCACAGACACATTTAACTACTAACTTAAGCTACAAGGTTTAACAGCTTTAAAAACAAAAACCTATGCCCAAAATACTACTTTTTTTTAATTTCATTCTTTTATTTGCAAATTCAAATTATTAAATTCAAATTATTAAATTCAAATTACTAAATTCAAATTATTAAATTCAAATTACTAAATTCAAATTATTAAATTCAAATTATTAAATTCAAATTATTAAATTCAAATTATTAAATTCAAATTATTAAATTCAAATTATTAAATTCAAATTATTAAATTCAAATTATTAAATTCAAATTATTAAATTCAAATTATTAAATTCAAATTACTAAATTCAAATTATTAAATTCAAATTATTAAATTCAAATTATTAAATTCAAATTACTAAATTCAAATTATTAAATTCAAATTATTAAATTCAAATTATTAAATTCAAATTATTAAATTCAAATTACTAAATTCAAATTATTAAATTCAAATTACTAAATTCAAATTATTAAATTCAAATTATTAAATTCAAATTACTAAATTCAAATTATTAAATTCAAATTACTAAATTCAAATTATTAAATTCAAATTATTAAATTCAAATTATTAAATTCAAATTATTAAATTCAAATTATTAAATTCAAATTATTAAATTCAAATTATTAAATTCAAATTATTAAATTCAAATTACTAAATTCAAATTATTAAATTCAAATTATTAAATTCAAATTATTAAATTCAAATTATTAAATTCAAATTATTAAATTCAAATTATTAAATTCAAATTATTAAATTCAAATTATTAAATTCAAATTGACATCTATTGCATAAAAAATTGCTTCTAAGTTAACTATATTTAAAAATTTATATAATAATTAAGTATAAAAAAACAATAAAAAAGAAGCTTATAATAAATTGAGTATCTTGGGATTTACAAAGTTTTGATTTCTAACTTTTGAATAGTACTTTTTTAGTGGGCAATGGGGCTATGAAAATGAAGCAATCTACCAGCTGAATTATAGACAATCATAGTTAACATTGACAATAAGAAAGATATTACCTTAATAGCTTGAGAATCAATTTCTGATGCTCTGTAGATAAGGATGTCTAGACCAAGTTCACTAAGCGCCATGTAACCAGTACTAAGACCATCAAAGAGAGATAAAACACGCAGGGGTGGGCGATCTTGAAATGGTACAGGATCATAGAAAAACGGTAATTGCTACAATATATGGTAAGAAATACACTTTTTTAAAAAACTTAAAAAAAAAAACAAACTAATATTGTAATGGGACACTCTAATACTCAGAAAAGTAAAGTCTTAAGTAAAAAACAAATGCTATGCAAACAAAAGAAAAACTCAGAATGATGAACATTAAAAGTAAAGAAATGAAAAATTTAATCATAATATCAAAATACTATTAAAAAGATTTCTTAATCAATTACATATTCTTCATTGTTAATTGTGAAGATATTCTTTAGCCTCTGCTGCCAATCATCACGACGTCGGATAAGACGCACTTTTTCACCAGTACACATAAAACAGTGCCAGTCAAAACTAGTAGAAATAGCTCTTGCATATCCAACCCCACAAAACATATCAAGACACACTGAACAGTATGAACTACAATGAATCAAACAGAAATTGATATTTTAAAATTTTAAAAAGTATCAAAAACAAAAACTATTAACCTATTCCTTTACCGATAACATCCAGGAACATCACACAATATTATCTCTCTTCCATCACTACATATTGAGCAATACATTTGTGATCCATCTTCATCATATAAGTATGCAGTTTCAATAAATGATTCCTGAAATATGATACAATATTATCTTTTAATAAACAGGAAAAAAAAATGTTAAAGTTATTCCAATTCCAAAATAAATCACACAAAGAGTACCTTGCACTCTTTACATAGCCCCCCTTCAAACAATGGATGCTCTATTATGCACTTTAGATCTCCACATGCTAAGCATATCTCTAAAAAAACAAACATTGGACAATATTTACTATTAGGGTTGTCCATGTGTCTTACGCATCATAAAAAAAAATTGCCCTATATCTGACAGAAATGAAGGCAATATTGTCATGGCTATAACACCTTTTTACTCTTTCTTTATCACAGACTATAATTTAAATAAGTTGCACATGGCAGTTTTTCCACTCAAGATTTGAAAATTAGGATGATTTACAATATAATATTAAATGAATGTTAATAAAATTTTCTAAAAATTCATGCTGTTGTAATTGGAAAGTATTTAAATAACTGGGAAAGTTTTTAAAAAAGGTGTTTTTTAACTAAATGAAATTTATAAAAAAAATTACATTAAAAGTTTATGAAACAATCTTTAATGGAAACTTTTAGAATACTGATTTGATATACTAATACTCGCTGACCTACCATTTATACTTACTGACCTACCATTTATATTAATTGTTCCTCCAGCAGCTTTGTCAAAAAGGGCTTTTATATCCTCTGCAAGAGTTGGAGAAGGAAGTGGATCACCATCATGATGTTTCAGGTCTTCATTCTCACTATCATCTGATGAAAGATTATCATCTGGAAAAATATATTACCTATAAATTATTAAACTATAATTTAAAATGTCTGCTTGATGAGAAATAAAATTGTCTAGTATTTCTTAAATGTTCTTTAATATAGGCACAGTTGTTTTTTCAATTAGTTTCTTTTGTAACTCTATATGGTTACTAAACAATGAATGTGAATTTGTTTAAACTTCTATCAAAAATAATAAATTTTAACTTACTACCTTTACAAATTTAACAATAACTCACATTAATTAATATCTCACTTTAAAGAAATCTTTTTTCTGACAACGAATTTGTTGACAGTGCTTACAAAACTTTTATTATTCAATATTTTGAAGAAAAAAAAGGCATAAAAACCATTTATTCTAATGGTCATTGTAAAGTAAAAAAATTTTCTTAACAAAAATGGATTCAAATTATGAAAACATTTGAAGACGCAGAACTTTTTTGATAAACTTAAAAGTTCCTTAGGAACAACACATATACAACATAATTCCGATGTAAAACTTATGCATGTGCAGAAATGTAAATAAAATCAAAACAATTATTATCTTAATGGTTGAGTTACAAAGGTTTATCATGGAAAACAATGAAAATACTGAACCTATGCCAGATACAAAATTAAAAAGATTGAAAACATGTGTTGCTTTTGATAGCAAAAATAATGAATACAATGTTATGTGAGAAACAATGTTAAACAAAACTCTAATTTATGCAACTGCAAACTACCATGAGTAAGTATAGCATTTACTATCCATTATATATATATATATATATATATATATATATATATATATATATATATATATATATATATATATATATATATATATATATATATATATATATATATATATATATATATATATATATATATATATATATATAAGTTTTGTGTTCCTTTTGTGTTAAGTAAGAGTGGTGAAGTTTATTTTTGAGGAGAAAAGATATTTTAGATTATCTCAATCAACTTAAATTCACATAATTGCTGTGAATATTCATATAATCAAAAATCTACACATTTTCACTATTATTTTTACTTTTGCAGTCATTGATTGTTGTTCAGTAATTTACTTATATACTTATTTACAGCATCACATAGAACATGTATACACTTTCAAGAAATAAATAAAGCAGAGATATTGGTGTTATTTTTCACCCAATTAAGCTATTTTTTTGGTAAGTGGAGTGACTGAATACTGAGTTTATGTTCATATATGTGTTGTTAATATAATTTCAATAAAAAAGTGCAGTTACTATAATTTCAATAAAAAATATTAATGTACTGTTAGTACAAACCTCAATGTGCTGTTCACAGGCCTAAGTTTAGTTTAATGCAAAAAACGTTCGCCAAAGAATGCAATATATCATTTCAACATGCCAAGGAGTCAAAATATGCTACATTAATAGACCAATTGTTTGACACAGTCCACTGTGATGCGATGAACTTGATACACATTGATGAAGATATGCAGTTTTTGATTGATCAGTGATCTTGTAAAAAATATATTAGGAGGCAAAGATGAAGACTTAGCAAATCCAGAGGAAAGAAAAGAGGCAAGAAACAATATTGGCAGTGATTTGCTGCAGCTCAATGGCTATATCATATAAACGAAACATAAGAGTTCTGCCTCTTTGGAGTTCTGCATGTTTTTTTCACTTGTGCATGCTAAAGCATGGACAACAGGCATGAATACATGCAACACACCTTGAATGACTTGCAGCTGTTAAATAAAAATATTCTGCATTCTGTCATTCATTGAAGAAAGTATAGATTAAATTCATTAGAAACACTGATGACATATTTTGGGTAAAACTACGAAAAAGCCTACTAGCAATCAAGCCAAAAATTCAAATAAAAAAAACCCATTAGAATCAGAATTTTTACTTCTATAGGAAAAAGTAAAAAATAGTTTCATTTATTTTCTTTTTTTTCTTGAATTTTTCAAAGACACTCTAGAAGAATTTTTTTTTTTACATTTTATAATTGGGTTCTCATCCTGAGAATAATAGTTTTGAGAGAAAAAAAACACTTGATATTATTTTGTGCAGAATGAAATTTTGATTTCGATTCCAAATAAAAATAATATAAACCAAATGCATATTAAAAAAAAACACAAAATATTAACTTTTAAGAATTGAGAACAAAACATGCAAATGTTTTATTTTCAATTCTTAAAAGTTAAGAATTAAAAATAAAACATGCAAATACAGTACACAAGGATCAAAAAGCAATAATTGTTTAACTTTTGTAATGAAAGGTGACAATTGTGATGATTTGATCAATTGTGATGAGCAAGCAAAGGGTTTAAAAGTGATTATATGCAAAAAATGAAAAAAAAATGTTTTCATGCAGATATGTTAGCAAGTGAAAACTTAGTGTGTACCCGCTGGCTTTTTAAAAAAAAAAGGCTTTCAAAAAAATGTCATAAGTAATGAATTATTTGTGCACAAAATGTTAATTGTAATTTCAATATTATTTTAATTGTTACATCAAATGTAATAAATAATGACTCATTTTAACATTAGCTTCTGTTAAAAAAGGTCATTTTTTTAAATTTAGTTTTGATTTTTTTTACTGCAAAGTTTTTAATTCCTAATCTAAAAAAAAAAAAAAAAAAAAAGATCTAAATTTTCAACAAAAAAAAGTAATTATTGTTATTATGAAGTGTGACTTGTTTAAGACAATTTTACTCAATGTTAAACTACAAGAAATCACAATTGTGATATTATTTTACACAAGTTTACATTGGAGATGTGGTCTTTTTACTATGATATTTAGACTTCTTAACACTAAAAAAATTCTGTTAGCAACTAATAATAAAACTTTTTCATGCCTTAAACAAAACTTAGAGCAGTTCTAGGCTAGTAACCATAGAGAGCCACATACACAAACTTTTCAGTCTTGATTTTTTTTGGAGAATTATCAATGATGAATAAATCAGTAAAATCTATGACTATGACTTGCAAAGCCGGATTGATCAAAGTTTGACTCAGAGGATTTTGTTACCCACTTTAAACCAGTTATTTTATTTTCAATTTTAAACCAGTTATTTTTGTCAATTTGAAATTTTGTCATTTTGTCAGTTAAAAACAAATTTACGGTAAAACATTAAATGAATTTTTAAGTTTTGTGACCTTCTGAACATTGTGCAAGTAGCTCAACACCAAACGGCTGAAAGCCACTTTTTGCCCAATCAATGAGAACATCTAATCTTTTACTGCTGTCCTCTGGAAGATCTGTTTTTGAGCAACGTTTGGCAGCTTCATCAAGTAATTCTTTAACAGAGCGCAAATACAAACCTTGCATCTTTGAAGGCAAATAACGTGTTGAAAAAGATTTCAGAGACTCAATATTTTGAACATGTACCTGTTTATAATCAGAAAGTTTAATCATACCAAAGAACTATAACATTGACCTACTTTTAAGAAAATAATAACATTAAAAGATTTTCTCCATGGCTAAGGATTAGTTTTGCCATGAGTTAGTTTACTAGAGTTTTCAAATAAAAAAAATTATAGCATTCAAACTAAAATTTTTTTTTCAAATTGTTCCACACAGTTTGTTTTTTTGTTTTTTTTTTAACTTTTGCCATCATTAGTAAGAAAAAAAGGAAAGAATGATTAAATTTTTCTCATTTCCTTGACAAGTTCATTATACTGACACATACATGTTTCAATAACACATATATATTAGGAACAATAACTACTACCCATATGCTTTTTAACATAAAAAATATTTTTTTATATATAATAAAAATCATAACATAGCTTTTGGATACACACCTCAGAGATTTTATGGTCTCCAAACCACCGTATCCAATAACAATCTTTAGCAGCAGGTCTTTGACGTGCTGTGCGATGTGAAACTACCATTCCAAACCACCAGTCATATCCTCTCAATTTTCCAGTAACCAGATCACCAATCTTTATCTATGATGTATCAAAAGTTGTTTCACAAACTGTTAATGGAAACTTTGAATAAACTTCATTCAAGAAATTCATTTAAACCTTATTTAATAAAAAAAAACCACTGCAAGTTCCCATTTGCAGGAAGAGAGTAAGGCAGATATATTTGAATAACAACAAATTGATTTTCTGACCACAAACTACTTCAGTATAAAAAAAAAAAGTTGAAAAAGAAAACATGATAAAAGTAAGTCTTAAATACAAGCATAAAATTCAGCATTAAAAAGGATGTTGTAGCAAATTAGGTGAATCTGCTTAAATAATTCAAGTAGATACTAGCCACAAAAAAAAAGAGTACAGATTACCATGTTAACTAAAAAAGATTTGTATTTGGACTGCTTTAGCTTAATGTAATGAAGCTTACCCTTATAGAGCTCAACTTTACAAAATCAATAGACATAAAAAAGCCTACAGATTTTATCTGAAATGGAAAGAAACAATAGTTACTTAAAAACCCAAAAACCTCATAAAAGCCAGTTTAGTTTTTTTAACAGATGGTTATGGGTCAATCCATGCCAAGTGGATTTGGTGTCTTGCATACTTATGCAACTTGTTGAGATTTTTGTATATGAAATAAATCTTGCTAAGAATTAAAACTTACAGCAGTCTCTAAAAACAATATAAGTGAAAACCAAGTGTTTTGATAAAATATAAATTTAACTTGCTAAAAAAAGTTATGCATTGTTATGAAGTTAAATATACCAAGGTCAAAGACATATCAAGGCTTTGAACTTAAAATATTTTGTATTTTGAACTCATGACTTTATGCAATAAAAACACAACCAACTTGAAACTATCAAAGTTCAATATAAGTAACTTTGACAGTTTTTGATGAGCTTTAGAAAAATGGAAAAAAAATAAAAAACTTAAAATTCAAAACTAATTATGCTGTTATATCAAAACAAGTGTATGGTCATTGTTGATGCTTTCTTTTTATTTAAAATAATTTTGTTTAAACACAATTTTGTTTTTTTTTTTTATAAAAATCCAGAATGTTTCTGAAAAAAATTTTTAAATGACACAAAGTCAAAAATTTTTTACAGAAGGAAGATATTCAAAACAACATAAAGATGGCAAAAAGCAAATAGTGACCACTGCATTAAGTCACATATAAATATAAGTAAACAGTTGAGTATAATTATAACCATAACCTACTGAAGATGCAGCTGTATATCTTACATTTTTGAGGGGGAAATTAAGACATATTTTTTTTAATTAAAAAAAAAATGGAAGAGCAAAATACTGTATTTTATAAATTTTATTTAATGCAACTCAAGTCACAGTTTTAGCTTACTTATAGAAGTATTTCAAAATAAAGGTAGCTTTTAGTGTGTAGCTCTTTATACTTCTTCTATCAAAGATTTGAAGATATATTGGTGTATAATTGTTATATTTGGAGATTTACAATCAATGTCAAAATAAATCATGTTGACACAAAAAAAAACACATAAAATTATATGTATATTGTAATGAAAATTTGAACTGTATCATCATTTGTAGTCAAGCTATGTTTTTTGAATCAATATTTGTTGATGATCTCCTAAATGATAGGCCTGACTATGCAATGACAGCAAGCTTTGCAGAATGACCCAATTTAGAGAAATTTCTCACACTACAGGCAAATGAGTAGGGAAAGATTTCTTGTAAGTTTGAGAGAAGTTTTAAATGCAAAAAAGAATCTTATCTTGCCAATGTTAAACCAAACAGCAAAAAATGATTAACTTTCGTGGGAACATATTTAACTTTGTCATTCACTGTAAATCTTCAAGTATAACAATAAAACATCAATATGTCTTCAACTATTTGATAGCTCATATATTTTGAAAAAATATATATAGAACTACACATTTAAAGTAACTTATATTGAAGTACTTCTATAATTAAGCTAAAATTATGATTTTAGCTTAATTATAGAAGTACTTCAATATAAGTTACTTGTGTACTGTATTTCTCTCTGACATTTTCTATCATATTATTGGGTCTCTTAAATTCCGGTTCAAAAATCTTAATCATAAGTATATATTTGCAAGTAAGTATAAGTATATACTCAGCACATATACTCGCATATAAGCATAAATACACATTTTAAGTAAATTTAAGTATATACTTGTGTATAAGTATAAATACATACTTGTACAAAAGTTTCAGTATATATGCACTTACAAGTATATACTTGCATATAAGTAGACACTTTCATATAAGTATATACTTGCATATAAGTTTACATGTAAACTATGCATATAAGCAAAGTACCATTGTTTCCTTTTCATCAAGATTGCACTCAGGAATAACAAATTTTAAGATTCTTTTAAATTATAATATAAACTACATGCATAATAACATATTATATACATCAATATATTAACAGAGTATTTTATTTTAATACATCTTTGAACAGGTTAAAATAACACTAATAATAGATATAGAGCAATCTTTTGTTAAAGGTATTACAAAGAAATCACTGTATAATAACATTAATACTAAAGTGGGTTTTAAAGAAAATACCTTATTTTCATGATATGAAACATCAATGGTATTTCTTTTGATGTTTGAAGATTTATCCTTTAGAAAAATATGCTCCCTATCTTTTATATTAGGTTGACTTTTACAAGTTCCAGCAGTGCTGCCTACTGCAGGATTAGAGTTGTTTGAGAGTGTATTCTTGATGGAGCATGCTCGCTTTGGTGTCTTCTGACTCAGCAAAGTCAAGTCTAGCTTTATACCATCTTTATACTGTCCCTTTCTTTTTTTATGTGAATGTTTATGTTGAACATTCGTGTTTTCTTGATGACCAAATTCATTTATTTTGAGCTTATCGTAAAAGAAGTTACATTTATCATTAATTGAAAAATCTACTTTAACATCAAGATGGGTAACCTCATTGGGCAGCGCCTCATTCAAAGAACTTTTAAAAAGATTTTTTTGTAGATTTGAGCAATAGTTTCCAACTTCATCTTGTCTTAATTTAGATTGAATTTGTTCAGAGCATACTTTATCATTTTCTTTATTTTCCATTTTCCTTTCTAATATTTCATTTGTGGTATTTGTAGTTTGTTTAAACTTCTGCTTTTTATAAGTTTTTACTTTACTAAAATTTTGCTGAGAATCCTCATTTAATTGATGGCCTTTGATATTTTCAGATGATTCTTCTGATTCTTGATTGGGATCATGAAAATGAGATTCATTAGAAGCAGCTATTGGAAGCTATGGGAATTGAAAATTAAAAATTAAAAACTTATAAAACTCTTTATATGAATTGCAAAAGATTTTTTTAACTATTAATGTTTTATATTTAGTAAAATTAGGTAAATTTACATATCAAAAAAATTTTATTTCTTAACTAAATTTCGTAAATAATAAAACTTTCAGTACCATATTTCTAGGTCTTCCTGCCTGTATAGTTGTTTTTTTTTTAGCAGTTTTTTTGTTAACCATTTTATGGTGGATTTTTTTGTGTTTAAAACCAATATCAGGGACATCTTCAATATCATTTACTCTTTCATGTGATGTAGTACCTTCTTCATTTTTTTTAGTTCTTTGATGAACCTGATCATTATCTCTTTGTTGTGATTTCTGTACTATTTGTTTATCATTATGCAATTTGTTGTATAAACTCCATCTCATATCCTCGCTATGTTTTACTTGAATTGATTTTTTATCATGCTTGTCATGTGGCAATTTTTTTTGAGCAAGATGAGAGCCTTTTTCTGAGTAAATGAATGCAAGATGATCAAAAAGGCCATCAATCTCAGTTCTACGCTTGCGTTTTCCAATCATAATATTTACTTAAGCATATAAAGAAACAAACGTGCATTATATATATATATATATATATATATATATATATATATATATATATATATATATATATATATATATATATATATATATATATATATATATATATATATATATATATATATATATATATAATGTAACCATTATTTAGCTTGTTGTCTAATAGTTATCTTTTTTTTACTTATGCATTTATCTTTTTTTGATACTTATATTTTTATTTAAATTAAATTTTTTATTTGACTTGTATGAAAACAAAATATTTTTGTTTATCATATTCTCAGATTTTCCGTTTTCTTTAACACGCATACTTTTAAACACACGTGGAAAGTATGCGTGTAAGAACAGCTAAAAAAGAACAACTACGATAATGACTAAGGCACATTTCGTAATAAAAAAAACTGTTGTCCTAAATAAAGCAAATTTTTTTTTAATTTGATTTTTTCTAATATCTGGTAGCAGAAATTAGTTTTTAATTCTATAACTTGATATTATCTGAAAATCAAATTGCCGAACTCATTTTTATTAACAAATATTAAGCAACTTTTAAAAAAACAATTGAAGACCAATATATACATTTTACGCTACAAATTTAAAAAATTTATATCTTAATTTCATAAAAATTTAAAAAGTTAACGCTAACTAAAAGATAATTAAATAAAGTTTATTTATAATCATTTCAAACTCTGGAGGAGGGGCGGCGAGGAGGTGCTATATTTTTATGTTCAAATTGTTTAGAGTTCAAATTATTAAGATGTATAAACATTAGGATTTCTCCGCAAAAAAGTATTATCATCTAATCTTTTAATTGGGTACCGAGATGAAGAAAACAACCCAAATAAAATTTTGCTTTAATTAAAACTTAAAACTTAATTAAAACTAGAAATAAACGAAATCTTTTGGTTTATATTTAGTTTTTAGTTTTCAATAATTACAATTTCTTTAATTTAGTTATTAAATACAAAAATCAATTAAAAACACGAAGAATTATTGAGACAGAGATTTTGAGACAAACATATCTAAGAGGACGATAACCTATTGAATCAACTCCAGTCAGTCGAAGCATTTTAACGTTGCAGGCCATAATTTTAAGCAAAAGATATTTCCATATAAAAGCAGAAACAAAAATGTACCTAATAAAACTTAGAACTTTTTAATAATATTTATTGAGGAGAATGAGGTTTTTATCTTGAAAAGCCTAAGTTTAAAGAAAATAACTTAGGTTTAAAATTATGGCAAAGCAAAATTTATGAGAGTTGAGGAGAGTCCAGAGGCTCAAAAAAGAATATTAGTCGGGTTGCAAAATATGAAAGAAAATGGGATGAGCTCAAAGAAATCTGGAGGTGAAACTTTTACGGCTGCATCATTTAGTAGAGCAGAGAGGGGTTATCATTTTTAAAGATTTTTTTATGACGAGACGGCAACTGGTTTCTATCTGATTAACCTAGCACTCTATACAACATTTTATGACTCCGAGGCAGGATCCATATATCCAGGGATATAGTGTGGCATACAGTTCGGATGTTTTTCTGTTGAAATTCTCGAGCATTTACAGTATATAATACAGATAATGAAAAAAAACCCGTTTCATAAAATCCGAATCAGGTCTAATATTTCTGCAACCATTTTATGAACTCTAAAAGCTCATAGAGCATTGTTTAAATGGGAATTTTTTGTATTCGTACATTATTTGTAAGACTTAAGCTACTTTCATCTTCTGTAGGATAAGTTTCTTCTTCTCCTCAAAACCTTTGGCAGCTTTCTCAGCTCTCATTTGACAAGTGTTTAAGACCAGTTAGTAAGTTTTATGGAGGCAATGCTCTAAATTTTCTTTCTTAGAGTGTCAACCAAACTTATACCACAGAGTTTGAAACTTTTAAAAGAGTAATTTCATGGTTGTTTACTAGGGAGTCAGTTCGCACATACTGTAACCTAAGAAAGAGAGTTGATAGGTCTAAAATGGAAATCAGTAGTTCGGAGCAAAAAACAACTTTGTGCTTAACTATAAAAATTAGGATCAATATTCATATAAAAGTATGAAATTTGATCTTAGTGTTTATAGTCAATCACAGAGTTTTTTGTATGGACAACCTTACAAAATATCACCCTATTTTTTCCCATTGCAATTGGTGTAGAATGCAATAAACACAAAAAAATTTAGATTTTTTCATAAAATATTTTAGATCTAATTTAACTAGTAGGTGTAAAAAAAATGGTTGTAATGAAGAATAAAAAGAAGATCATTTAATTGATCACTTAGATCTTGTTCTTTGTATCATTTCGTAAAAAAATAGATGTGAACATTTATGTTCAGGAAAGTCCAAGGTATCTATTTTCAAAGTGAAACACCTTTATTTTCATAGTGAAACATTTTTTATTTGTAGTTTTTTCATTCAAAAGATGTGTATTTTAAAAGTTGTGGCTAAATTACAATCATTTTGACGTTTTATGAAATTTTTGATTTTTGTCTACTTCTGGCACTTCTGCAATAAAAAGTCACCACGGAGACGCATATAATGATTCAGCTCGGAGGTTTTTTTCTGAAAAGTTTTGATTTACTGTTACTTAAACATTTGTGAAATTTGTTCTCAGAAATATAAGAGTATTTTTAAGAGTTACTATAATAAATGTTCAAATTAAAAACTAAAAATACTTATTTTCTAATAGCTAACATTAAAACATTTCAATAAGGTAAATTTATATAACCTAAAGCTTATTGAAATCAATAAATGTTTTTTTTGTCGGTTCTGTGAGAAGGCTGCTAAGGCCACATATGTTAAAATAAAATCAACAATTTACCGAACCCAGTTTATGCGAAGATTTACAGCCTCTTTGTTGCTCTTTGTTGCTCCTTTAAAAACATCTATTAACAACTATTTATATTTCGAATTAGACTCGACTATTATTAGCTGATATGATAACGTTTCTCCTGACATTGAATTACATTTTTCGAAAAGATCTTCCTCTTGGCTTTTTTTAAAGGTTACATTTTAGTAGTACTTACCTATGATCCATGATTCTGTGGTCATTATTTTCATACTATGATCTCTAACATGCTAAATACGCTTTGTTGCGTAAATAAAATTGCTACATTTGGTATGTATAAGTAGTGGGAACCTAAAAATTATATACAACTGTTAAAGCTTTTGTTTAAAAAAGATCATTAAATTCTCTTAAGAAAATCTTTATGTCATCAAACCATAGCTTGATGGTTTAACGATATATTTATTTACTTTTTTGTGTTATATCTAAACTTATACTTTTAACATTTTAAAATTATATCAAATATAAAACCATATATCAATGCCTAAGTTCCAAAAAAAAACTCCATGTAAGGTACATGAAGTCTTAAAATATATTTGATAAAGTATTTTGATCCCAAAAAATGATTTCGGAATCCGCTACTAAGTATTTTACAACCTAATGACCCTCTGTTAACATTCTTAAACAAGCAGTGGCTGTTGTAAAATGTCTGTCGATTCAAAATCTCAAAACAAGCATGCAGAAGTGCACAAGTTTTACCAATTGAAATTGAAAAAAAAATTCAGTAATAGTTTATAATTATACATACAAAATGTCTCTGAGAGCTAAATTGAAATCTCTGGGAAAAAAAAAGAAGATATATTCCTTGACTAAGATTAAAAAGTTCTTACAAACTGGGTCCAATGCAGATAAAACCAATGGTAGAAGTGTCTCATGTACTGCTAAAACAACATTTGTCTTTAATAATCCAATTATATCGAAGACGAAAAGATTGGACGGGTTACGCTACGTTGGTGTTGGTAGGGTTCCAGTGTATCGTCCTTTGGACAATTTTGGAAGAAAAATGGTTTAGCTAAAAACCGTTTTAACAGAATAGAATGCAGAGAATTGTAAAAGAATGTTTTATTTTTTTTTTTTTTTAATTTAAAAGTACATTGATGTAATACTTTAAGTTTTCCAAATTTATTTTTTTATCACAGTTTACGTTATTTTCTCAATTAATGAAAAAAAAATTTTTTAAACTTGTTCAACATAATTTTATTTAGTTTTATTGAGTACTCAAAATGCAATACAGAAACTGCACAAAGATCTGTGAGTACCACTCTGATGCATCCATAGAAAAAAAAAAAAAAATTTATGACAGACATGTTGATGAGGGAATTAAGTAACTTATATAAAATCACCACGATAGTTTATGCAAAACCACGATAAATTAAAGGAGTTTCATCAGGATACATACGAATCATCATCATATCACATCACACTTTATTGAGAATTTACATAAGAAAAAAACAGTATTACATGAAGTACGTACCACTATTTATAGTTCAGTAAGAATAGACCTTTTATTATCGCATTTAAATCATCAATTTTTAATCGTCCTAAACATATTTGTATAGCTTTACTTATTTTTTTTAAATAACGCAATTAAATAGTTCAGAAGACTTGTTTTCTATGCGTTGAAGCGATTTGAGTGCTGCGTTTTAAAAAATTCAAAGAGAGGCATTTACGACGTTTCTATTACGCAAACTGTCCTTTGTAATTTTCATTATTGTCAAGATAATTTGTGCATTTTAAAAAAATGTAAAGTAATCAGTTTAACTAACAGTACTTTTTTTAGCAAAGTAATCGCGGGAATCACTCGGGGGTCAGACCTTTGTAATAATGCACAGTGGAATATTTTTTAAGTTAAATTTAGTAAACCTCTTCATTGGTCAACTTTTTAACGATATATCTAACATATATAGTTTCACATTGTAAGCAAACACTAGTAGTACAACACTTCGAACGCTTTTTTATAATACTTTCTAAAATCTTTTCTTGGTAAAATATATCAATATTTGTCTCTTTATACATGTTTTCGTTTAAAAATTAACATATTTGTAGCATTTACAAGAATATTTAAACGTATTTAAAGGAAATAATGATATCTTCGGGGGTGTTCATTACAAGAGTCCGTACGATCCGTATGGCATCGATTTCGAGATTCTTGGTAAAAAGCTTTTTTAAAGGCACGGTTATTGCAACTTTCTTCGTGCGAATAGTTATCCAAATCAAAGTCCAACAATCTATTTTTATAACTTTCGATGTTATAATCAGAGTAAGGTCTTGCATCATATGAATGAGGGAGCGTAGATATCATTAAAGGAGATACCTCATATCTATTCGGACATGGACTTTTTTCTGTTCTAAATGAGCGTTTAGCTATTGGTGTCATACCTATTATAGGAACATCTGAAATGGGGTAGTCTTGATGGTATTCTATAGCAGAAGAACGAACTAAATGACTCGAAGTATCATCCAGTGATGATTTTTCTCGTTTTCGCCATTTTGCTCGTCTATTTTGAAACCAAACCTGTAAGAAGAAAAGGTTTAAACCTATAAGAAGAAAAGGTTTCAATCTTAAAAAGTTGATAATGTTTCTTTTATAAAAACCATTTTCAAAGATTCAAATTCTGTGCGTGGTATTTTTTTTTTTTTTCCACCATATTTAAGCTCTTGATGCATAGTATTTTCCCTCAAATAAAACCCTCGTTGATTTTTAAGCTCTTAAGTTAGTGCACAATAAGCCTCCGTGGCTCAATTATGCTACTGCTATGTTATTCATTTTGTAATCATATTTCAATTATAACATTGGCAGAAAAAAAAAGTTTAATTTATCAATGAAATTTACGCGTTGTAAAGATAATCCTTTAAAAAAGTAGCTCTCACTTGGGAATTCCGTCCGGAATACCTAATTAGTTGACGAAATGTGAACTAATAATAGAATCCACATGCTTAATAACAATGTTTAAAATTCGCTAAAGTCACTTTTTAGGCATGTTTAAGCCGTTGTAGTTCAAATCTTAACAAATATCAAACTATTTTAAAAAATTTCAAAAAAAAACTAGAGCATTTTTATAATAATATTGTAATTTTTAAAAAATGATATTATAAATATTAAATTTGCATATTTGGTTTCATTAATCAAACGATAATAACAACAAAAAAAAAGAATCTTGAATTACCTGTACCCTGGCTTCGCTCAAGTCAAGTTTTAACGCCAAGTTCTCACGAGTGAAAACGTCAGGGTATTGCGTTTTATCAAACGATCGTTCTAACTGGTGCAGTTGGTAAGTTGTAAAAGTAGTTCGGCTTCTTCTTAACTTTTGACGATTTTCTGTTTCGATTTCGTCAGTTTTTTCGTCAGAAGAAGTGGAAGTGTTCATGTTTGTAAAACGATGCGATGATCCAATACCTAGTCATATGGAAAATAGTTTTCATTATTATAACTTGCACGTATGCCAAAGTAAATGGACTAAATAAATCAAATTTTAAAATTACGGCATATACTTACAATCTGTAACTTCATTAAATTCTTTTTCTATTATATTATCACAATAATTTTTTTCCTTCTTGTTATGGTTTCCAAGTATTTCGTCGATGCTAAACTGCATCTTTGCTGCAGACTTGTGAATCATTCGACGATTACCTCGGTAATATTCAAACAACAGTTAAATTATTATTTTAAACTAAAAATAAAAAAACCATTTAAAAGTCTTTTTAAAAAAATGTTTTTCGTTTATATTTTTAAAAATTAGGCGAAGATCTGTATTCTCAATTATGAAATTTCAAAATTCCCGAAAATGAAAAAAAAAAAAAAAGTGATTAAATAGAGAATTAAAAATATGCATACAACTCAAAGTACACAAATTACTATCCTCTCTGCAGCTATAAATATTTGTTAAGCTTTTTATCGTCTTTGTACGATAACTAGTATGTATCCGTCACCTCTGTGAAGAATAAGTTTATAATGGTATCTCTACTTTTATATAAAATGTCTACCTCCTACACGCTTCTATATATAGAACGTACAACCAACAAACAAGACAGCAATATTTTATACGAAATAAAAATACAAGTTGTAGCTTAATCAAAGTTGGTTTATTTATAATCAACGAAGAGTTCAGCTGGCTGTAAATTTATTTTAAAATGAAGAAAAATTGCCTCTATTGTTGCGGATTAGCACCATATTGCAGATGATAGCTGGGTACTTCAAAATGAACAATATATTAAGTAATTCAATATTATTATTAATCAAATTAAGTTAATTAGTTTCATGATGCTCTTTCTCCTTGAAGTCAGCTGTGATTAAATCATTAACTTAGTTTTTTCGTTCTCGTACAAAAAAGTATTTTGTTATTTTTTCGTTTTCTGCATTCGATTGTCGCTGAAAAACGAATAAATCTAATAAATGAAATTTTTTAGAAATTTTTTCGTGTACCTTAGAAAATAAGACTTTTTCATTTGTATTTATTTACGTTTTCTCTACTACAAACGTAAGCGTGTAAGTCAATTAAAAAACATTTAAACCCCAACAAAAGTAACTCAGTTTTTAATTATACAATAATTATCCGATAAGTTCCGCAAAACTATTTAGCTTCTAATAGATATTCCTCAATTGCATTCTCGAAAACAATACACGCCGCGGAAACGATAAAGACAAACAGAATTAAAGTAACAATTAAGCTGCTTCGCTTAACAATAAACTGATAACGAAGTGTTCAAGTGTTAATAATATAGAGTTATTTTAAACAACGTTAAATCTATAATTTGTAATGTAATAAGGGAATTAATATTTTAACGCGATTGGTTAATTTCTCAACAGGTAATAACGCGACTGGCTTAATTTGGAATTAAAATTAAAATTGATATAAAAGGTTGTTGAACAATTGATTTGTACTTGAAGCAACACACAAAGGGTGTCTGATACATTTATGAGCCAATTTTCATTGAAATAGATTTTCTGTACCCTAAATAAGATTTCCGTAAACTAATCGATGAATGAATATATCGCTGCGGTCAGGGTAATCTTCGCAGCAAGTTTCTTAATACATTTTTTATAACCGAGCAAAGGAAAGTATAATGGAATGCCTTCGTTACAAACAACGTTAATTATTTGCTAAAATTGGGTAATAAGTAAGTATTTACAGAAATGCTAAAATGATTTTCTTTTGAAACAGTAGAAATGCTCGCTAAAAACTCTTTTTACATACGTAATGAAATGCCATCGAGCTGTGACAGCGTCCTTGCATGAAAAACTTCCGCTGAATAACATTGACCAAGACAGCAGAATGTCAATATTAAGAACATCTAGATGTCACGAACTAAACTCTTTTTCCTATCTATATAAAAGATTTCTAATTCTTTATAAAAGATTTCTTACATATCGAAGTCTCAATATAGCGAATAACTTTTTATCTCCCCTATGTGTTCGATTACATCACATAAGGAAGATATTGAAATTCTTCTTATTTCAATTAATGATCAACAAAATTTAAGATAAAAATACAGTTTAAATTGCCATCATGACGCAGCTGAATATTATCCAAATGAATCTCTGAGAAGAATTTTATTTTCAATAAAAGTACTTTAAACCACTACTTTGAAGAGCATTCCGAAAGCAAGTTTGATTAAAAAAAAACACACTAGGAACAAGATTAAACTTCGAAAAACATTTTTGCGTAAATATAACAAAATTAAATCTTCACTTTCCTTAAATAAATCTTCACTTTCCTAATTATTTTATGAAATACTTTAAGAAAACTCTTGCCTTACTACGCAACGCCTTTTTGCTAAAACAAAATTTTTAGCTTAATGTCCAGCTTTAATTAAACAATTTTAAATTTTCTGAAAAATGCATGTAAGTTTATTAAAAATAAATATGAGCAAGTTATGACTGCATATGAGTGCATTACACATTTATTTACCTATTTGAAATACATTTTTCTATTTTAAAAGGCGCTGAGAATAAATTTTCAAGATGATATGCATTTTTGTTTGAGAGTTCTAAATCAGTTAATGATGACAAAAAATGAAGAATTTAACAAAATGTTTAAAAAAAACGAACTTTTCCCACAGTTAAAATTATGTAATTTAAAGAGAGTTTAGAAGCAGCTATATTCTTAATTTCTTTTTACTCAGCTAATAAAGTTTAAATCGACTGTTAAATAGTCATAATTAGACTTAATAAGCATAGAGAGCATAATCAGTACTAGGTTGCAATTATGCTTTTTGTAAAAGATAATCTAATCTTCTTGAAAGAAAAATCAAGGAAAATAAAACCCACTGTTCAGTTTCTAAAACTGTTTGCTTAGAAAATTTCAAATTATCTTTCATTAACTTCTGACGGTTATCATTCAATAGATGAGCAAACTATTTGTAATAATTAAAGCATGATTCATAGGTTTGGTTAAAACGTCATCTAATCGTATAAATTTAGAACCGTCCACCCCGCCGTCAGGAGATGCAGCACTCACGCTGTTGATAGCATTCAAAAGAACACGCTTTTATGTAAGTTTAAACTTTTCAATTTTAATTAATTTTGCTTTTAATAAGTAACTCTTTTCGTTATATATATATATATATATATATATATATATATATATATATATATATATATATATATATATATATATATGCATAACTTTGGCCTTCTCTCCTATTCAAATTGATTGCTATCTATTAAGATTGATTGCCATCGATAAAATGCAATTATATTATTAAAGTATTAAAAAATCGCAAAACTTTAAATTCCGAAAAAGAAAGAAGATTTTAGGAAATAAGGCAAATTATCAATTAAGTTTTATTGTGGGCGAATAATTGTTTTACGACAATGAAGACACTTTTTCAAAAGCATTTTACACGTTTGTAAAAATTTAATCTCCAATTAATCTTCATGAATTGAGACTGGCTTAGTCTATCATCGGGATAATGGGATTTAAACTTTCGAACACTTCAATTGCTTTAACTATTAAAATGATAGTATTATAATGATTCTCAAATATCTCCTTACAAAGAAGATTAAATAGTCAAAAAATTGCTGACAAACTTTTTACTGCATATTTTATACTCATTATTTTTGTTTGTCTTCTGTTTGTTTTTTTTAACTTTCATTTTCTCAGTTTTTGAAACAAACAGAGAACCAAAAATAAACAAAAAAAAATGTAACGAGCTAATTTCTCTAAATATTTTCGTTATTACACGTCTCAATATCAAAAGTTAAAACAAACAAAAAGTTTTATTGACTTTTGGTTCTTCAATAAACTAATTTGTATTTAAAACTAATTCGCCTTATTCATTGAGAAGTGGAGCAAAAAAAATTACATAAACATTATATTGAGAAGTAGAGCAAGAAAAATTAAAATATTATATAAAATATTTTTTTTGAATAAAAATAATTCTTATTTAAAGCTTTATGTTTAAATTCTTTTCCGTGAGACAATAATTCTGTCTAACGGAAGATAACTATTGTCTCACCGATGAGAATTATTGTCTCACTGATGAGAATTAATCACAAAGCTTCATCGTTTTTCGGATTGCTTTTCTTTTCCATGTCACTGTTGGAGTTTTTTCCTTGATTTCACAATTGCCTGCATTGCGTGTCATTCTCTGTGGTCTTTTAGTCATTCCTACGTTTATTTATTCCTACGTTTATTTATTCCCACGTTTATTTTTTTCCTATTTTCATTTATATTTATGTTTTAATAAATGTTATTATTAAATAGACAATTAACAGAACAGAAAAAAAAAAAAAATTCTCAAACGAAAAAAAACCAACACTTGGAAAAATATCAACACCTGGAAAAAAAGACAGCGTTAAAATCAGAATCTCAATTTGCTTAAATCCAAAATACACGACGACGATAATGACGACGACGAGTCAAAAAAGTTTTTGGAATGAGCATATCTATGATAATTGTTAAGCTATTAAGGATATGACTGGCTATTCTAAATTCTCGCGCTTAAATTAGCCATAATAATTAACAGAATCTAAAAGAAAGTTTGACATTTTTATGAATTGATTCAAATAGGGTTTTGAATTTAGGAAAGGTTGGAATTATTCTCAGATGAGTTATTTACTGCTGTGTTCAAAATATTAGTAACGTAAGTGTAAAATAGAATTACATGACGTAGGTAGTTTAAAAGTTTTCAGAAAGTGTGTTTACTAGTTTTTGCAGATAAATCTATTGCTTGATATTTTATGATAGATAAGACTTAAAATAAGAAAATTTTTGTTGTATTTCAGATTTAGTAAAAGTTTCAACTTCTAGATATAATATTCTCAGACTCCTAAATTTTAATTCTTCCAATAAATAGTCGAGTAAACTAAGAACAAACGAAAAAAGAAGTTGAACGGTTCTGCAAATTTGTTTCTTTTGCATTTATTTAAATGCTGAAACAAAAAATCTTTAAAAAGGTGTGACACTGTATTGTTAGAAGCTTCCAACAATACATCACACCTTTTTAAAGATTTTTTATTATATGGAAAGATGCAACATTCGAAAAAACGAAGAAATGATAATCTCAGAGTTTGGGAAGAAGCATTCCTAACTCAAAACAAAATATGGTACCAACGTGAAGCTTCAAATTGCAAATCTTGGAATTGACAAACCCTGTGTTTACCTAAAAAGTATAAGATAAGCGAAGCGTTTTTTTTGCATTAAAAAATACTGCGTACCTACTTTTGACAATGAAATAACTCAAACTAAATTGATTGATAAATAATTTTCTTTTTCTATATATACTTGATTTTTAATAAGATTTGTTTTCATTTTATTTTAAACTTATATAGTTTGATTTTATTGATAATTTTTAAATAATAATTTTTCAATTTTTATATATTTATGCAGTGTAAAAATTTTTGTAAAAAATAATAATAAAAAACAGAACAACTCAAAAATATTTTTTCTAAAAAAAATAATTATTTTTTTTAGAAAAAATATTTTTGAGTTGTTCTGTTTTTTATTATTATTTTTTACAAAAATTTTTACACTGCATAAGAATTATACACTGCATAAGAATTATAAATAAGAATGCACTGAATAAGAGAAAACAATTTAGTATTCATTTAATTGAATACTAAATTGTTTTCTCTTATTCAGTTTACTCTACTTTTAAATTTTTCTTAAACTTAAATTTTTATTGAAAATTCTCAAAGAATGGTTTTAAAAAACAGGGGTTCGCAGTAAAAACGTAATCTTTGTACTTACTACAATATTTTTTATTTTTAATAATGGCTAAACAACTGCATAGAGCTTACAAATCATAAATCGCCTTTCAGATGGTGAAGCATGCCAAAGTAATTCCACAAACTCCCACTATACAGTTGTTGGGGTTTCTTTTTAAAAACTGCCTTTTGAATACCATGTTATAGATTTTGTCTAAAAATTTACAGCCTGAATTTTATTTGTTTTAAACCAGTTTTTCGCAGCGTTTCTCGTGTGAAAGTTTGTAGGATAAGTTGGCATGGTATTTTAAAGAATACTTTCACAGAGGTATTGATTTGTAGTACCTTCATTCAAAAATGCTGGCCCAATTGTATTGTACAAGAGCTATTCGTCAAAATAATGACCTATTGACGATAATCAAATATCAAAGCGCTGGCGACCATGGTAGTTGAATATTCGTTAACAAACGTTTTTCCTTATCAAAAGATAATTTAAAGTTTATCAGAAAAAAGAAGTATTTATTACGTAAATCTAAGAACTAACTTCATTAATAAATCCCAAAACACACATCATTATCATTTTTAATTACTAAAAACAATGTACATGAAATAAAGTACAACTATTCTTTTGAATACTAAGTTAAATAAATATTTTTTTTGGTGAATAGAAGTTTGTCAAATTGCTCTTAGAATATTTGTAGCAACAAATAAAGGATTTATTTTTAAAAAAAGCAATACAGACATTCTGCTGTGAAAAATATTTCATGTGTTTCTCCAAAATTTCTTATAAAAACTGAAAAGTCTGCACTTTTTGAATTCCTTCTATCATTTTCAAAGTTGTATTTGGTGTAGTTTAATAAATTTCATTTTATGTGTGGAGGAGGACATCTGTTATTGGCTCTAACAAGAGAAGATTGGTACCTATTTTTCATGACTTTATTTTTATTTATTGTATACAAAATTGACAGTATTTTATTCAAGTCATTGTAAAACACAACTGTATCCTGAGCTTCCTGTAACAATTTTTACAAACTTCAAACATGAGTTTAGGATCTTGAAAGTTTTAAAGGATCGACCTCTTTTTAAATGAAACGTTTAAAACAAATTCCTCATACAGATTTGTTCATGTATAGGACATGTATAAGAAATTGACTTTGAATGCAGCTTTATGAAATCAGAATCTCAGAGTGTTTTGCCTTCTAAAAATGTTCGTAGACTAAGCATAAAATATTTTACAAGGAAGACAACAATATCCACTTTTAACTTGGAACCCCAATGTCGAACTTGCGTTTCAAAAAGAAGCTGACTCAAATTAAAAGTTTTGTAATACAATTACTTAGAGTGTTTACATCAAGTTATTAAACAAGTGTGATGTTGTAAATAATATGGAGAGTAAAGCATGACATATTTCTCAAAGTAAAGCAAAAAGGAAATTGTTCTTGAACATATTCGCGCAAATCGATGTCGAAAAAAATCTGCTTGAAACTTGAAGATACGCTTGAAACTTCTTCGGCATCAGCAACTCTTTAACCAGTAAAAGTAAGAGAAAAAAAAGTAAAAAGTAATAGGAGATAAAACATTTAACTACCTTTATATGGTAGGGGTTTACTTCAGCGTCGTAAATCTCGACAGAAACAAAAAAAAAAAAATAGTTACAACGCAAATGCCATTCTAAGATTTTAGAATTATCATCCGCAAAAAAATGTTTCATGGACAAAACAAATTTTATTAAACGAAGTTATCTGTTAAAATAAAAATTTACTTAGATAATTGTTTGTTTCAATAATTATTTTCTTTATTTTTAACTAAGAGTTTTTTTTGTCTAAACTTTTTATTCTTTTAAATCGTGTTTTTAATTTTAGACTAAATACTTTTCTTTGAAAAAAAATGGCTGGTAGAAAAAAACAAGTATCGCAAGTATTGATAAAATATTACCAGCACCAGAAATTCTTTTAATACCACAACTTAGTCACAAGCTGTGCGCAATCGTTTATTTTTTTAAAACTATTTGCCTCTGAACATCCTATTTTTGTTTTTATATACGTGCTGCTTTGATGTAACACAGGTGCAAATCACTCAAGAGTTTCACCTCACCAGAAACACTGTTACAGACTGATGAAATTTATAAGAGAAAATTGTGATCAACATTTAGAAGAAAATCCACTACAACTTGGAGTCATAGATAAAAACGGGGATTCAATAAATATCGAGGTTGACGATTGGAAATGTTTTTACTAGTAATATCGTCGTGGTCACTGGCGGCAGGATCACTGGGTTTTTCGAAGTATTCGAGAAACAGTGCTACCTATAATAGAACAATCGATTTTACCTGATAGTCAAATAATCTCTAATAATTAAAACATCTTATGCTAATATTCCAAAACTTTAGAATGCTTCGCATATATACTATTAAACATATGAGTAAATAACATAAAATTTTTGAAACTTATGAGCAGATAACATTAAGTATAAAAATTTACAAAAAACTTAAAATAAAAATAATTTTCTCAATTCCTTTTTTCGATGTAACAAATTTAAAGATGCTTTATTTAAAAGTTGTGTCTGCTTTCATATAAAAACCTTTTAATTTATTCCACAACACGCATTTCTTTGGCAATGTCACGATCTAAAGGATTTTCAATTAAATGTTCAAACAGATTAATAAGTTGCTGCGTTGGAAAGACTTTTTTAGCAAGATGATGTTTGATGAGTATTAAAAAGTTCTCCCGGTGATTGTTGTTGTGGGAAATGAGTTCTGAAAGACATTTATCCCTACTGGTTCGAAACAAACTCAATCAAATCTCGCAAAACAATGTATCGAGTTAAAGTAGCTCGTTTTGGAAAAAGAAGTTCTACAAAAAATCGGAGCATCCGTAAATTTGTTTTAAACAGTTGATTGTACAATTTCTCCATTTGTTTCACCTCTTTTTTCAAGTCGGCATGAGCTCTTCCGACTTCTAATTGGCCATGCGTTATCGTATGGTTATTTTTGTGTGGTTGTAATCGTGTGCTTCTTATTGTGTGGTTGTTTTTGTGAGGTTTTTATCGCCTGTAATCGTGTAATTAATTTCGTATCCCAGCAAACATCGAATCTAAAAAAGACGTCTTTTAGATGTATAAAAAACGTCTAATACATCTAAAAAACATATTTAAGACGTCTTTTTAGACTAAATGTTTGCTGGGATGGTTGTGAGCTTCAACTTGAAAAGATGATTATGTCTCGGGTCTTGTAGAAATCTGCATCACGGTGTTTTGGTATTTTGACACCGATACCTGTACTTTACAAAATTAATCTTGTTTAAACCGAGACAAAAAGAGACTTAAAAGCTTCGTTTTTTTAAAACGATACATTAAGAGACAAAATTAGGAAGAACGATACTTTTAAAAACGACACTAGGCAATACTTTATCGAATACTTTTTCACAAATTTATAAAAAAGACTGAATACTTTTATTCACATTCAAATTGAAAGCAAATGATGCATTACTGATACTCTTTAAGGGGATTGGAGCGGTTTGCATTGAAGGATAGGAGTTGGTAAATGATGGTCAATAATTAAACTTTAAAACTATTTTTAATGACTACGTAGTGACACTTTAAAACAAATATAAGGAGACTAAGAATAAATTGAAAAAGCTTTAAAATATTTTGACATAAATTTTCTAACACAATAATAACAAATATCAGTAATAGTGCAGCTTACTGACTACATTTTATCGATTATGGTTGACGTCATTCGCCACAATCGTTAAATATCATTTCCTCCAAACTGTAGAGAAAAATATTTTGATTTTGTTAAAAAGAATTTAAAGGTTTCTGGAATAATTTACAACTGCTGAGAAAACTTTTTACAAGTTTGATTTATTTACTCTCATCTTAGATGTGTACATTTATTCATTTAATAAACCATTCCGAGATTAATTTCGTTACTCTTTAATCAAATCATAACTTTATTAGTTTAATCTCTCTAGAACTCTCTAGAAGTGACGAGACCAATGGTGACGAGACCAACTATGTTTTCAATGTTCTCGTCTCGTTTTGTATCGTATCTTCTTGCTAAAAAGTTATATAATGATGCTATTTGTTTCGACAAGAAGACCCTTAGAGCATTTCACATTTACAGCCATCAGAATGTTTTAGAAATAAATAATGATTGATGACAACATTTCTTTTCTGAGAAGAAAAGATACCAATGTTGTGAATATCTCTCCTCAACATTGAACAGATTTGCTGTCTTTCTGATGGATATAATAGAATTCTTTTCAACATGATTTTTAATGAACTTTTAATTAACGTTTTTGTTCGCAGGTGAGTGCATTTGGGCTCGCTTAGGACTTTCACTTTTTTTCTCTCTGTAAAATGTAGTTTTAGAAACTCCAGAAATACGAATCACTTCACTTACAGGCAAACCCGCGTGAATCAAATTTAATACTTCCGTCCTTTTGGCTTCCATTATAAAACTTTTAGCTAAAATATTTTTTATTTACAATTTTATTCACATCTAAGACGTTCATTGAACATTAACCAACCAAAACAAATTTCAGAAGTTTTTCTATTTACATCACGAAACCAAGCCAAAAATTAATTCGCGAATGGCTGCCGCACCTTGTAATCCAAATTTAAAAGTGACTCCTAAACGATTTTTGCTTGAGCTTCATTTATTTAAACACTAAAATATTTGCTCAATGTTTTTATCCAGACCTTTACTTTGTCTGATAAATTTCTTGTACTGAGACTACAAGACCACAACTCGAGCTTGGATTTCACCATTAACCTCATTCAATTTCATTTCTGCCTTATTAAGAAAAAAATATGTTTTCCAGTAATTTCAGACTGACCAAGCTTGAAAGCACTAATTTTAACGCTTTTAAATTATCTTGCGATTATACAAGATAAGAATTCAAAATGTAAAGATTAAATTTTTAATCGAAATTAAAATAGTTTAAGTGTCAAGAAAATATTTTTGATCAAATGCAAGAAGAATGTATTGAATCAAATTTAAGATTTTACTTTGTAAATGCTTTAAAGTAACGGTTATCTGTAGTAAATTAGCAAACCATTTTCCTTAAAATTTACAATATCTAGGATATTTTTTTTTTTTTTTTTTTTTTATACAACTTCAATAAATTTACACATCCGTTACATTAAAACTACATGACATCATATAATGCAGCGTAAATAAAAAAAAAAAAAAAAAGAATATAACATAATATTACCACGTATAACATCATAATAAGAAGTGGTTTAGCAAGTAGAACACATCATAATAAAACGTGGTTTAACAAGCATATTTAAGTATAACGTAAAATAATAGAGTTTCTTATCATAAAGACTATCAGTATTTTTTAAAAATAATAGAATAAAAATAAGAAAAAGATAAAAAGACAAGAAATTTTCTTGTTACTTCAAATATATATATATGTTGTTGTAAAGGAAAACTCGTAGAAGTCTATGAAGACTTATCATGGAGTACCTTTTCAAATTGTTAAATAAAGTGTTTCATATTTATATATAGTCAAAATACAGTCAGTGATACACATAAATATTTCAGTATAGTTTCTGTTGTTAAGTTTAATACATATCAATATAATTGTTGATATTAAGTACGAGGTGTTTTATTTTATTTTTTAAGTTGGCAGGATTATTTAATACTTTAAGTTCTATATTTTTTGATATTATTTTGTTATACAGGTACGGACCCCGGTAGGAAATAGAAAACCGTGAGAACTTTGTTGTTCTTTTAGGCAGTGTGAAATTACCTGTTGCTCTTGTTATATATCTATTAGAGTTAACTTGAAAGAAGTTATTTAAAAAATGCGATGGGACTAGTCCAAGTTTGTATTTTAGCATAAATAGTACATTTTGGTAGATGTTGATTTGGTAGACATTTAGTGCATTTAAGGTTTTTAGTAAGGGTTCAGCATGGGTGAGTTTATCTTTATCATAAACTAGTCTTGATGCATGTTTTTGACTTATATAAATAGTACTCAATTTGGATTTGTGTGTACTTGCCCATGTAATATTAGCGTACGTAAGATAACTTTGGATGTAAGAAAAATAAAGCGATTTAAGGTTATGTTGGGATAACATACGTTTAACTTTGTAGAGTATCCCAATATTTTTCGAAATTTTGGTGTTTATTGTACTTATATGGGCTCTCCAAGATATATTTTCGTCAATAAGGATCCCAAGAAATTTAGTTGTTTCTGTTCTTTCAATGTTTACCTTATCTATTTTTAGTGAGGGAAGGATAGTAGGTATATTATTTTTTTGTTTTTTGGAGTGAAACAATATGTATTTTGTTTTTTCTGTGTTTAGTGATAACTTATTCAATTTCAACCATATATTTAATCTTTTAAGCTCTTTGTTCATACATTTGTAAAGGTCTTTGATTGAGTTCGAGGAATAAAATAAGTTTGTGTCGTCGGCAAACATAATTACATCAAGTTTATCCAAGGCTTTTGTAAGGTCATTTATATATAGAAGAAACAAAAGAGGTCCAAGAATGGAACCTTGGGGGACACCGCACTCAACTCGAAGTAGTTTTGAGTGTTTATAACTATCTAAAAAAACACATTGTTGCCTGTTGCTAAGATAGTTTTTGAACCAGTCAAGGGTTATGTTTTTTATCCCATAGCTTTCCATTTTTTTAAGTAAGATATTATGATTTACAGTATCAAACGCTTTTGACAGGTCTATAAAGATGCCTAGAACATACTGTTTTTTGTAAAAAGAATCACTTATAGTGTTAACTAGATCTAGGATTGCGTGTTCAGTTGAATAATGTTTTTGGAAACCGAATTGCTTTTTATTTAGAATTTTATTTTGGATTAGGTACTCATACAATCTGTTATAGATTACTCTTTCGAGAAGCTTAGAAAAGGTAGGGAGTACCGAGATAGGTCTATAGTTATTAATTAAGTATGTTTTACCTGATTTAAATATTGGTACTACTTTAGCTACTTTAAGTTTGTCCGGTACAACTCCTGTTTTAATCGAAGACTTAAAAATTTCATATATAGGTTTATTTATCGTTGTAAAGACATTTGCCACTACCCTACTACAGATATCATCTATACCTGGAGTTTTATTTAATTTTAAGGAATTTAGAGCAACATTAAGTTCTTGATAGTTTAGTTCTTTGTAGCTTAGTTCGCTCTGGGTATCGCTTAGGTATGATTTGAAAGAGTTATTAGGAGACTTAATTTTCGAGGCAAGATTAGGGCCAATGTTAACAAAAAAATCGTTGAATTTTTCAGCAATCGTATTTTTGTCACTATACACTGTATTGTCAATGACGATTTGAGCAGGTAAGGTATTTGATTTAAATTTTTTGTTCCCAATTATTTCTTTTATAGTATTCCATGTTTTTTTAATGTCACCTGTTGCATTTTTTATTTGATTCGAGTAGTAAATTTTCTTCGATTTTTTTTTTATTTTTTCAAATAAATTTTTGTATTGTTTGTAAGTATTTAGATTTTTTTCATTTCTGTTTTTTAAATATTTGATGTAAAGTCTTTGTTTTTTTTTTGAAGATTTTTTTATACCTCTGGTAATCCATGGACATTGTAAGTATTTTACTTTTAATTCTTGTTCTACAATTGGGAAATGATTATCGTAGTGCTTTAAGAATATTTCTATAAATTCATTATAAGCAGAGTTGGTATGCCCAAGGTTGCATTCTTGGTAAATCCTATCCCACCTTACTGCCGATAGTGATTCTTTAAACTGTTGAATAGTAAAATTATTAATTTTTCGTTTATAGACTTTGATTTTAGAGTTATTATTTTTTGTGTCTTGAGAAAAGGAAAAGTATATTGGAAAGTGATCGGATATATCCGTTTTGATAACACCTGCTTTTAATGAAGAATCATAAAATGAATTAGTCAATATGTTGTCTATTGCAGTGATTGAATTAAATGTTACCCGGGTTGGTTTGTTTATTATAGGAAAGATGTAGTGTTGAAACATACCGTCAAAAAAAGTTTTGGTAACAGCATCTTCATTGTACTGTAGACAGTTTATATTTATGTCTCCAATACAAAATAAAATTTTGTGCTCTTTGTTATTTTTTAGAAATATTTGTTTTAGGTGATTTGAAAAATTTTTTATATCACCTTCAGGTGGTCTGTAACAGGTGGGCACCAGTATATTTTTTAATTTTTTGTTCATTATTTCAATCGTAAAGACCTCACCGTCGGCATCGGAAACCGAAAGATCGTCTCTAATTTTAGTTGTCAGATCATTATGAATATAAGTCATAATTCCACCTCCTCGTTTTTGAACTTTTCGTTCATAAGATATTAGCTTGTAGTTCGGAATTAACAGGTTTGAATTTAATCTGGATGATTCGTCAGAACACCAAGTTTCTGTTAAGCAAATCATACTGAACAAATAATTACATTCTATAAGAAAATGTTTTAGTTTGTCAATATTGTTAATTATACTTCTTATATTTATGTGTATCACCGTAAATTTATTATTTAATGATTTTAATTCATTTTTAAAAGTTCCTAATTCAAAAAACCGCGAGTTAAAATTATTTTCATTAAAAAAATTCAAATCTGGATCGTAAGAGTTATTAAGTAAAAAGTTATTTACCGATTTGAAAACATTAAAGTGTTGCGTTTCATAATCTATTGTTTGTTTAGCCATTAGTTAAGATAATCAACTTCGCTACGATCGCTTAAAATTACGTAAGACTTTTTCTTTATCATACGCAAAAATTTTCTCATTTTCTAAATTCGCGACAAAAAACTTTATTAAATTTAATTATAGCGTATTTACCTTGATTACGAAGATTTTTAACTTCTTCCCAAAGTTTTTTTCTCTCTTCCATCGTCTCTTTAGCAAAGTCTTCATTTATATATAGTCCACTACCTTTTAGGTTTTTAAGTAAACTTAAAATTTTAATTTTATCTTGGTAGTTTAAAAGTTTCACTACGACAGTTCTCGGTGTTTTGTCTTCTTTATACGACCCAACTCGATGCGCTCGTTCCACAATAATTTCAGTTGAAATTTTAAGGTTGTTTGTAAATATTTTTTTCACAGATTTTTCACAATCACTCCAACTTTCTCCTGGTGAATCTTTTAAACCATCAACTCTAATGTTGTTACGACGAGAGCGGTTTTCTAAGTCAGTATTTTTTTTATTTATATTTTTAATTTCAAGATCATATTTCTTCCTTATTTGTGTTAATTCTTCGTTTATTTTCTCTTCTTGAAAGTGGAGACTTTCTTTCACATCATTTAAGTCTTTTTCAATATTTCGCATATTTACTTTGTTTATCTTCAATTCATTTTCTATTTTGTCGAGTCTATCAGAAATTATTTTATATTTCCACTTACTATTTGTGTGAAGTTCTTTTCCTGGTCTTTTAATAACCTTTCTGTTTCTTTAAGCAGAATTCTTTTTTGTTCTTCAAACTTTTTCGATATTTTTTATCGTCATTTCCATTTTTTAGTTAATATTCTTGAAGAGCAGTCGAGAACACGTGCGTTAGCGGCAAAAACTTTTGGAGAAAAAAAAAGGGGATATGAAAGGATATGAAAGTAAAATTATTAGGATATGAATAGGATATGAAAGTAAAATTATTGGGAAAAATTTTCATTTGCATTGGTAAAGACCTGGCCCACTCCCATTAGACACATCCTACTGATGTTTTACTGTAAGATACATTTTAAATCATATTGAAGGATGTTCAGATTTAAACAAAAACGTAAAAACCTCTAAACTAAATTTACTTATTTATATAAAACTTTAAAGTAGGTTTTCTATCTATATGACTAAAAATCTGAACTAGTTTCAATAAATTTAATTAAGTGGTTTTCATTTAATAGACCAAAGATGGTCTTTTGTATAAAAAATTACCTAAATTAAGACGGTTTAAAGAAGAGCAGAATTTCATGTAATACGAAGTAATAAGCTTTAATTAACTACTTAAATTATCTGCTTTTAATCGTCTACTAAAATTTTATTTTATCCATTAAAACATTTCTACTAAATAAAATTTTAGTTAAAATAAATAAAAGCAAAAGTTGATGTTTTGTTATTCAAAAAAAAAAAAAAAAAAAGCCAAAAAATGAGTTAAGAGTTTATCAAAACATTTTGATAGAGTGAAAGAAATGAGATAAAATATAAGAAATATCGTTGCTAGAGCCTTAACCACATACAAATTTAGCGTCTATAATCAATATATTAATAATTTTGTAAAAACCTATTTTGCTTAACATTCTTAAGCTAGGAGAAACTTTTAATAAAATTTTGAAAGCTTCACTTTTCAATAGATCTTGTTTAATTCAGTAATTTTTAGGGAAAATTGGACCTCTGCAAACACTACAGTTATTTAAGAAAACCCCAAGTTTGAGATCTCGAATATTTATCATTAAATTAATTGCTGTTTAGTGAGTTAATTTAAAACATCTTTCAGCCCATTTTCAGACAGCATGCAGTGCTGCTGCGAAAGCTGACCGTTACAGACCCAGTAAAATTCAACGCTAGGTTCCGAAAACCAATAGGATCCGCTTAAATCGCAGCGAAAGAACCCAAAGAAATATGATCTAACAGCATGAACTAAGCATCCAGTGAATTAAAATGCAGTGATTTGACTTGGAGTTTAATACTAAAATTATAAGATTTTATTTGAATTTTTATCTGAATAATGAAACATTTAAAAATTTTCAAAAATATCTTTGGTCATCAACACAAAAATGTCATCGATTATTTTTGCAATTTCAGCCACGAACGAGTTAATATCGTAAAATATGGTTTATTATCGTGAAAAGAGGCAAACAATCATGAAATACCGTAAAAACTCGTGAATCTTTGATTGATTTCTAATAGAAAGTATTCATGTACATGTTTTTTTTTTTAATAAGCATATGAAATTTTTGAAACAGGCTCGGGTATGCTTAAGCAAAACGTTAAAAGAGGCTCAAAAATATGCTTAAGCTTAAGAATATTTCTAATAAAATATGCTTATTTCAATACTTTTTTAAAGTGTGCGCGTTACTAAAGGTTAATGGGTATAAGAAAAATAAAAAATTGACTTAAGCTCTGTATTTGCCTTGGTTTTAATGTAGCTGAATTAATGTTATAGTATAATAATAAAAAATAAAACATATATACTATATACAAATGTTATCAATGAAATCAAAGATAGAACTTAGAAATAAAATAAACATTTTAAATATGGTTTTAAATAAACTACACATTAAAAGTGAGAGAGAGAAAAAAAAAGAGAGAAATAAAACACTTCAGAGCGACTCTTAAACTTTAAGTTTTTATGTTTAAGTATTGAGGTTTAGGTTTTGCAACACAATGACTTCATTACTTCATAAAGTCGTTGCATTGCAAAACATAAACTACGATTTTTGTTGTTTTTGTTTGTTTAAATTTAGAAATATATTTATTTAAAGTTTTTAATTAAATAAAATTTAAATTTTTAAAATAGTTCATCGAGGCTCAGGAATATGCTTACATATGCTTATTTTTTTTCCAAATCTGAGCCTCTATATGCTTATAAGCGTTATGCTTATAAAAAAAAAACATGCATGTTTATTTAACAACTCTTATCGCGAAATTTCACGATTGTTCACGAACCACTACACTTCTTGAATTAATTAGAATTTACGAGTATTCAAAGTTAGACAACCTTCGTTTATTCAATAGTAAATCAAAACATCCACCACAACAATTTCTTTTCGTAAAAAATCCTTAATTTGTATTTCACTATATTTTATAACAACTTATTTTTTGGACGCAGTAACAAAAACTTCAACAAGAACTTCACTGCTGCCGTTGGCATTTTGAGCCGTACATTTGTATTTTCCGGCGTCAGAATACTTCAGGTTGTACAAGGTTAAAGAGACGCCAATCTTCTCTACATCAAGATTGTAAATTTCTTTTTCTTTTCTTGAATCCGAAATAGTTCCTAAATAGGAAAGTCAACTTTTTAAAAAATGAAATATATTTTTAGTTTGCAATTTTAAAAGTGCAGTTGAAACAGTTACTCTAAATCACGTAGTGTGCATAAATTATAAAAGCATTAAATATGAACGCCTAAGGTTTTCACTTACCAGTGGATTTAGACCAGAAAGCTGAAGGAAGAGGATGTCCTTCGTAATAACACTTCAACGTAATTGTGCTACCAATAGCGGAAACCACGACTGCCCCCGGTAAAATACGAGTAATATTAACGGGCTCTAATAGACAAAAAAACAACAACATATATTTAGTTGCTACAAACAAGAGACAAATACTATTTGTTATTACTGCAAAAAAAGGTTTGGTAAAGACTTCAATATGGTAAAGTAAAAATATTTCTAAATTATTTAAACTTTACTTTTTTTTTTGTTAATAGAAAACAATAACATTTTATTTGCTGTGTGGATTTAAAACAGAAACAAATATTTAACAAAATTCGTAAAGCCTAAAAGTGCGCTCTTTTTTCAAAAGAATAAGAAACAACCAAACAAAAAAATCTGTTATTAATATAAGAAATACCAATTATTTAAGTAAAATATAAGAAAAAACGAAAATAAAAAACAATAGTATTAAAACAACAGTAAAAACTACAGAAAGGGCTTTTTCTACAATTAAAACTGAACAATTTTTAATTTTATTAAGGGTTTATTAACATTTCTAACATTACAACTTTGTCATTGAAATTTGGGGATTTATTAAATCATTTCTATACTTATCATCTCTATAACATAAAAAAAAAATTAATATGAAAAAAAAAATAAATGTAAAAAGATAAAAAAACATTAATATATAAAGACAAATTAATATGAAGATATGCAAATAAATAATTAACAATAAGTAGTTTATCTGAAATTCTGCGCTGTTAGCAACCGAGCGAATAAAATTAAGTAGTTTATTAACAATTATTTGTTATCGTGACAATCATAATCAATGAAAATACGCCTGTTTCTAAGTAAATACAATTGACCAAAATTTTAAGAAGATCATTTGTTGCCTTTAGCATCTGTAAAGAGTTGTATATATACACAAAATGACAATCTGGAGGGGCCCATGTTAAAATAGATTCCTAAAAAAACATTTAAAGAAAGTGAAGAAGTGATTGCAAAGACTGATTTGCTCATGAATGGAATTTAGTTGAGATAATATCCAGTTTCCAACCAGCAAGAAAAAGCTGTTCACTGCCAAATAAAAGAATTTTTACCAACTGCCCTGAATCCTGGATAAACATCTTACCTTTTATTTGGAACTTTTTCGAATAATTTACAAAATTTTTCTTTGATGATAAAACTTACAGTTTATTTTTTTTTACAGGGAGAAAAAAATCAATAACTTTTTTTGTCTTGTTGTGATATTTTCCTTTTGCTTAGTCGCAGTTGCTAATATAACGGTTTTTATTTGTGCGCAATGTTAATAGCCGCGACGTATGCACACAACATTTTCAAAAATAAATATTGATGAATACACCATATTCCTAAGTTCACGAAAAAAACGGATTTAAAATTAAACATACTTCTACACAACATTTCGTCGTTGGCGGCATTCATCACAGTCATTCCACCGTTAGGACAAATCTTACAACGATTCGCTCCCTCTGTGTCTGAATAACTGCCTTTTGGACATGGTGTACACGGCTCATTATCTTCATCGATTCCAGACAAAGAATAATAGCCTGGTTTACATTGCACTAAATAGAAATAAGTAGCGTAACTGATTGAATTCCTATAAAATCTTTTTCATATAAATGAACTTCCCAGATCATAGATTAGACTTTTAAAAATGTATATAAAGCAACTTACCGAGGCACTGTTTTTCAGTACGTGCTCCAGTCTCTTTAGTTGAAAATCCACGTGGACAACTCTCACATTCTACTTTCCCATATTGGTCTTGATAAGTACCCGCAGAGCATAGTTCACATTTTTTACTAGTGCTATTGTATGCAGAACCCGTTGGACAAGCAGCTATTTAAAAAAAAAAAAAAAAAAAAAAAAAAAAAAAAAAAATGAAAAACACCATTGAAAGTAAAAAATGATAATAATCCTTTGCTTTCTCAGTTCTGATGAAAAAAGATTTATTTTAAATACTGTTGTAAAAAAAGTTATATTTCATTTCGTAAAAAGTAAGAATTAAACACTCGTACCACAATAGTAAAGTGTCTCGCCGAAAAAGTCTTCATAAGAAAATTTTTCCCAACCGACTTGACAGACTTGATCTTCTGAAGACTTACTATATGCTGAAAATATTTTTAGGTAAATATTAGAATTAATAAAAAGTTAACGAAAAAATAAAGGCATAGTGATTAAAGAAACCCAAAAATATTTCGTAAAAGTTAACTCCTGGAAAACAAAGGGAAAGAAAGTAATGTTTCCCATTACATTACATTATTACAGCTAAAACAAAAACTCATTTTTTGCAACAGATGGCACCTGCAATTAATTATCTAAAAGTTAATAAAACTGAATTAAACAAATTTCTATTGCAAGTCAAACTTTTATCTCGAAGAAATACTCTTCTTTTGATAGTAAAATCATCCACTTTACTTTTTCCATTAAGTGTAAACCTTATTTACAAAAGTGTAAATAAGGTTTACACTTAATGGAAAAGAGTGTAACCTTATTTACAAAATTACTTCATACAACTATACGCGCCCCTCTACCAGCTTCTAGATGCCCTCTACCAGCTTGTAGATACACAAATTTCAAGTAAGATGTGTCTTTTTATACAAAATTAAATTACAATACAAACCAAATGTAACTATATTTTAGATAAACTTAAGAACTATTTTGTATTAAATCGGATTGAACTCAAAAGGTTGCGAAGTAACTTTTCAATATTGCGATCTTTTTATTATTGAGACTATTTAAACTGTTTTGTCCTGCATATCTAACCTAATAAATAAAAAACTTACGAACGCATTCAGGCATTGACATTCCAACTTTTGAAGAACCAATCCAATAGTCACTATCTTTACAGTAAATAATTGAGCCTTCATAACCATAACTGCCAAACAAGGTTTTCTGACCAACACACATCAATGAATATCTTTTCCGTGGAACAAACGCAGTAACAATAGTATTATTATCACCATATAAGAAAGGGCAATCAAGACCTAAAGAAAAGAAATAAACAAGTCAATATTAGCAAATTACAAATCAGAATTTATATGGCAAAAAAAGCTCACTTTTAAATGTTACAGAAAAAGAACAAGTTTGTTTATTTCCAGCTGCATCATAGGCATCGTATTGCAACTTTCTGAACTCTCCACTTTCCCATACACTTCCAGGTTTCCTGCTTGGGGCTACTAAATCAGTAACTCCAACATTATCAGTGAAAGTTGCAGGCAACCATGTTATCAATTGACGATCCAAAGATGAAGCAACCAAAATGTCACTTGGACAAGACAATATTAATGGTGGTGTCACATCTACAAATTAATTGCACAAGAATTATGAAATATCAAAACAAATATTAGAAAGAATATCAAAATATGTTTGTCCATTTTTTTACAAAGATTTTTTGAGGAAAATCTTAGTAAAAAGACAACTTCACTAAATATTAAATAAAAACAACATCACTAAAACATTAAAAATTAAATAGGAAAATATTTTTTGAAAAAAAAAATATTTAAAAAAAAAGCTAAAATTATATCAATGTTGAACAAAACATGTAAAATTTGTAATATTTTTGACAATAAAATTTCATCTTTTACCTTTCACATGTACCACATAAGAACATGAGTACAAGGTTCCACTTTCATGTGTCACTGAATAAGAAACAAGTGTCTGACCAGCTTTAAATTCATATGACATTCCAACACCAACTGGTAATACATTTAATGTCTTGAGATCAATGTTTGTGTTGGGTTCAATCCAATCAGAACCAAGTGAGATAGAACTTTTGTCTGAAGGTAACTTTATACTGAAGTCATTTGGACAGTTTAGATAGGGCACCTCAACCACTAAAAAGTTAAACCTTTTTTTATTAAAAAGATTAAATGTATGAATTATAGGAAATTGTTTAAAAACATTTTTTTTTTAAATTATAAAACTTTAGATGATAATCATATCATTACCTTTGACACATTCAACAACCGAATCATTGCTTGACCATATTGATCCTGCTAGACAATACCTTGTGGCAGGTCCTCGCAACTGGTAACCATGAGCACAGTAAGCCACACATCTTTGACCAAATTCATTATACCCATTTGCAGAACTATGGCAGCGGCTAGGTACTAGACCACCATTTTCTGGTCGAGGTAATGAAGGGCATTTCTCAGCTATAAAAGTCATTCAAAAATAAGAAAAATTTTTAAAATATGCTAAAAAAGTTTGCTGCCACTATTTTATTTCCAAAAAATTTAAAAAGTTTACGTTTAAAGCCAAAATAACTAAGTGAAAAATTATTTGAACAATAATATTGATAACTTACGATAACATGAGGGCATTGAACTGCTCCAAGTTCCATCAATTCTACATGACAATGATGTTTGATTAACACTGTGTTTTATTTCATAACCCTTAGCACACTGAAAAGAACACACAGTTCCAGCAACAAGGTTTTCAAATCTTTTTGTGCATATAGAAGGTGAAACGCTTCCCCATTGAGGGGCCTCCAAAACACTACAGGTTATTTCTGTAAATGAAAAAACAACTTTTATTGGAAAATTATTAGAAAAGATTATTAGAATAAGTTATTAGAATCACCTGCTCCTGTACACAAATAATTTTGGCAATTTGTTTTAAGAGAAAATAATGCCAGACAGCAAATATACTTTTAAAAATAACAAAAAAATGGCTTATAAAGATATTCATTTTAACATATTTTTCTGTTTACTAACACAATTACAAGCATTCAAACTTTTTATTTACTTGGTATTATCATTAAATTTTCTTTATTCATTACTTGCTAAAAGTACTTGAAAAAACAAATTTTTTAAAATAATTTAAATTACACTCCCTCCATCCAAAAACAAGATATATATTTGGTTTTTTTACTTTTCCAAAATAAGATATAGTCTAGTTTATTTAAGTGTTTTATTTAAGATGTAAGTATCCCATGCCTGATATAGTTTGGAAAAGCTTTACTTGCAGAAATAAACTTATACAAATAGAAAGAGGATTTTAACATGAATAATGAAACCAGTCATTTTTACAGGGTGTCACCTTTCTACAGGTACTGGAATCTTTTCTATTTTGATCACTATTTTATTCTAACAGATAAAATGCCAACAAGTCAGCTTAATCTTTGCTTTTGTGGTGTACGTATGTCTAGTAAACAATACTTGCTCATAGAAAATGTTTTTTTTTTATTACTAATTGGGACTTAAGTGGAGAGTAGTATATAAAGATATATTAGTCCAATAATGATTTTGCCCATCCTAAGGATGTTTTGCCTTGTTAATGTGAGGAATTTTGTAGACGTTAGACCTTTTCGCCAATGTCTGCTTTAAGGCAGCTTTGTAAAATTAGAAACAAATTACCAAGTTTTTTTTATATTAAATTGATTGAATGCATTTTTCACGCATTAAATCAGTCTGTTGATGCCATTTGGTGAATATATTGAACCAAAAAAGCTAAGATCTAGCACATTAAAATCAAGACTATTAGGTGGTTGCGATTTATTTCAAATGGACCAACCATTTTTTGATCCTTTTGATAAAATATCTTTATCATTATCAAATAAGGTATTGCATTTTCTTGTAGCACATAAATTATATTGTGCTTATAACTTTTGGGAAATTTTGATTTTATTGTTGGTATTACGTTTTCCAAAATCATTTTCTTGCATTCTTTTGATGTAATAGGCTCAATATTTTTTGTTATAATTTTTTCTTTAGGTCTATTTTTTGAAACATCTTTAAATTAATTCTTGCTAAAATTGGTGGCAACTAATTAATAGTGCAAGGTTGAAATTTCTTCCCTTTCTTGTACAATTTTTCCAATATACTCTTAAATTGGTTAGAAGTTAAATTCTTTGATTTGAAATTTCTTAAAACTTTCCATTATTTATTAAAAAGTAATAAAGTGGTAAAAAGTAAATAAAATTGGGTGTCATTTATTTTTTACTGCTTTATTAATTTTTAAATGTCAATAACTTTTTACAATATTCAACTATTTTAAGGCTAACTATGATCTTAAAAGGTGAATATTATTATATTCACCTTTTAAGATAAAAAAAAAAAAAAAAAACAACTATAAAAATGTTAAATATTGATTTATTTCAATAATTCCATGTTTTTCAAGATCTTTGGATGGAGGGAGGAGCAGTTTTTAAATATCATTCATCAAAATAATTTATATAAGTACTAGGGTTGTCCTTAAGCATATGAGAAAAATTAATTTCATTTTTTTGAGGCCACCCTACCAATATCAATTAATGTAAAAACACTATGTGCATGATCAAATTAAGATTGACTTACTTTTTGAGGTAGCTAAACAAGGAGTTTAAAATATTTAAAATAATAGGCTTTACATAGTATAGCCATGATGGTGCTTTGCAAATTTTGATATTTAAATATGTATGGTTTGTATGTAGCACTGAAGGCAATGACCAGTGACAAAAGTTTAATTTTGTTAAATGACTTTTACACTGCTTGCTATTTGTTTACTAAATGCCAGCCACAAACTCTAGCAAAAGAATTTATGGCTGGTATTTAGTTAAAAAGTGAATAACTTTGCTTGATCAATTTTCAATTTTGTAATAAATGAACTTTTAAATTCAAATTTGAACTTCAAACTTCAAATTGTTACTTGACAAATTTAAAATATTGCAATTTAACAGGAAATTTTAAAGTTTTCAACTTTCTGTAAATAATTGTATACTTAACTGGTTTTTTGAATTTTTGCTATATTTAGCCATTTAGTTTGAAAGAAAATTTTATTATACTAAATTTGAAAGCATTTAGCTTAAATGAATTTTATAGTTATAGAAAAGAAATAGGAAGGTGCCACAACCATTATTAAAAGGTTGAAACTTTTTAATAATGGTTGTGGCACCTTCCTATTCAAAAATTATCATTTGTTTAAAATAATTTTTTTTTTCTGTAAAAAAAAAGGAGCAATTTATTTTTAAACATTTTATTTATTTCCTAACATTTTTATCAATATTTTCATACAAAAGTATTTTATGTTTTTTATGTTTATAAATAAAAATGACAAATGCAATAAACACAGACATTACCTTCACAAGAGACTCCATCTTCCATTAGGCTAAATCCTGGTTTACAAAAGCAATAATGACCACCATTAAAGTCACTGCAACTGTGTTCACAACCACCATTATTAATCAAGCACTCATTTATATCTATGTAGAATGATTATAAACCACTGCATAAATTGGTTTAAATAAAAACTAAGTAAAGATCATTTAATGCTTCATAGTTTTTCATGTTAAATTTTTAAAAAGATTTTAAAGGAAAAGACTAAAATTTGTAAACTTACTTTGACAGCCATACATGTCATTTGGTTTACGTTCATAGCCTTTTCGACAGGTACACAAGTAACCTCCTAGTGAATTATTGCATAATTGCTCACATCCACCATTTCCTGTTCCACATTCATTGATATCTAAGTAAAAATTTTTTACCAATGTTAAAGAAAATATCTGAGCCTGATTTTATTTACTAATTTATAAAAAATAAGAACAAGAAAAAGTATTACACTGGTATAATACTTATTAATGTAAAATCAACCATCAATCATCAAATTACAATAGAATTAAATTATCAAAGAGAATTTTTCAATTATCAAAGAGAATTAAAAAGAAGGAAGTGCAAAATTAATTTTTTTTGACTTAACAGAGGTTAGTAGATAAATATCAATAAACTGTAACTTGATTGACTCACATCAAAGTACAGCTGTATTAAGACACATCTTTATAAAAATAAAACTACTAAAAGAATTTTATATGAATAATAAGTTACTATTGCTAACCTTATAACACAGTAAAAATTTCTATATAAACTCAGTTATAAAACAGCTGAAATGCAAAATGTATACACACATACACACAATTGCAATTAAAGGTTCTTCAGTATAAATTCTCTTTCAATTCTGTCACTTTGAAATTTGAAAAGCAACCATAATCAAAGCCAGCAGAAAACAAATGTTAACAGACAGCTATCAGCCCTTCTGTAATTTGCATAAGGGATCTTTTAGTATAATGAGTTATGCATACTTTTGGGTCAATACCCTAATTTCATACATTTAAATTGTTCTAACAAAAACATATGATTTTTCATCTTGCATTGGAGTCTGAGTCAACTATTTGCTATTCTGTTTAAAACTCCACTAGAATAAGTATCTATTGGCTAAATTTTAACCTTGTCATTTATCAAAAAAAAAAAAAAAAAAAAAAAAACTCTTCAGTTATTTTTTACTCATTTAATTTTTTTCTAATACCTGATTGATAATACTTGATTGATATTTGTGTCAGAAATAGTAGACAGCAGCCTTTGCTTACTAGGAAGCATTAAGAAATGACAAAGTTGACTATAGTTGCAATTAGACTCGATGACAGAAGAATAGTAAACTTAGAAAAAGATTTGTTATAAGAGTAACAAAACTCCTTAAAATTTTTTTTTTTGTTGCATACCAGCACCAGTAATTTGAAATCTTTAGCTTGAAGAGTTATTATCACTTCTTCAATAGTATTCACATGAAGATCAAAATATTACAATTATAAACCAAATTAACAGCCTCAAACAATTGTAAGTAGTAGACCAGGCTATTGTTTGGATTGAATATTTTACGTAAAAAAATACAAATCCATTTTAAAAAGCAAAAAAAATCAGTGTTGAGGACAAGGTACTTTATTTAAAAAAATTTTTGTCATGTAACTCTTCATAAAATCTTTTGTCATAAAAATACACGGGGAATCATGTTTTCATTTTTACATCTTTACGCACACATCAAAACATGTAACACTTGTTTCATTCAGACCAAATGCATAATAGTGGTCAATACTGAATAACATGTACAGATCAATTGTTATAAGGGATGCTTATTTTATTTTAATGTTAATGACATTAAATAATATAGTTTTATATTTTTTAAAATTGTATTTAAGTGTACACAGAGTAAGTAAAACTTAACAGATGATAAAGCTGAAGTTTTTACACAACATTAGTCATATTATTTACAAAAATGGAGTAATTTTTTCCAGAATGCTAAAAATGTAATAGATTTTGTTAACTGCTGAATGAATTTATTATTTATGAAATTAAAGTTTTAAAAAATTGAAACAAAAGTTTAAGTCTCAACATTAAATTAATACTTTTAGTTATTACTGTATCACAGAAATAGTTAAAATTGCAAAAATATCAAATTATTAAAAATGATACTTAATATGATACAAGACATGTCTTTAGATTTAAATTTAAACTTAAGCCTTTTTACCTGCACATTCAGTTAGACTGTTATCTTTATGAATGAAACCTTTGTGACATAAACAGTGAAAATTTCCAGGAGTATTTCTGCAATATGCATGATGGTCAGTACGACAACCACCATTATTTATAAGGCATTCATCAATGTCTAAAAACACAGGTAATAGTTTCACAATCTAAGTGTTTTCAACTTAAATATCTTTTAAATAATAAAATCACTGACCAAGGCATGTTTTTCCATCATAAGCCATTTTGAAGCCTGGTCTGCATGCACATGATATTCTACTACTTCCACATTCATTAATGCATATTTGGTCACAACCACCATTTCCAACTTGACAATGATCAGACAAACTTCCTGTCAAGAAATAAAAACATCAAGTAAAATAATAAGTAAAATTGTTAGATTGTGAAATATTATCAATATTGTTTACATATATTGAAATAATGGTATGTTATAATAAGCAATACATACTAAAAATTATCTTTAAAAAAAATAATAAGCATTAATTGTGTCATGCTACAAAAATGAAAAGTAAAACAAAAGAAGAAAATGGACAACTGAACAACTTAACAATTATTATTTCAACAAATTTTGTTTTACTAATACTTTATTACTTTTTTTCTTTCAGCAGACATTATTATTGGGAAAACAATTAAATCTAATAATTAACTTTAAAATAAAAATACTAACCAAGTCTTGATGCAACAATAACTTCACAGACAGAAAGTGTTCCAGTACCATACATCTGCAAGCCAACATATTGTCCTGGAATAGGTGGGTTGCACTGTAATCTTATAGCTTCTGCTTCTCCAGCAAACCGCACAATATCATGACAAACTGGGTTTTGACGAACAACCAGACGAGAACCAACATGTACTTGGAAATTAGTCAAATACTCTCCACGGTCACCACGATTAACAACAGTAACATCTGCAAAAGAACAGAACACTTTTTTTACTGGATGAACACAATTTAAATCAATACTTTTAAAACTCTACATCTACACTTTTAAAAATCTTTACAAAATATAAATAATAACTAAAAGCAAAGATAAATATTTTATCTTTGTTTTTCACCAAAATTTCCACAAAGTTTAAAATAAACTTTTTTACATTCAACCAAGTTTAACAGTTTAAAATTGAATTTTTTACGTTCAATTAAAAAAGAGAATTTTTGTCCTAATAATCTTTAGTTACTTCAGTTAATCTGACATAAGTTAAAAGATTGCTAACTCTTATAGTTGCTTGATCCTAGCATAACTAAATGTGGTAACAAAATTGCACAAAACAGCTCTGACATTGACTTATACTTCTCTTTTAAAAACTAAAATTAAGTTATGCTTCTCTTTAAACTTCAACGTTTATTAAATTTCAAAACAACTTATAACCTGTAACAATAAATTCTCTTCCAAGGTCGACCCTCCACCATGGATCAACTTCTTCATTGGTAAGAGTACAAGATCCTTTCTCCCACTGGAAATTTAAATCACCATCAACAGCTCTGCTTGCAAAGCCATTATGCTTGGTACTGGACTGAGTAGCAACTTTATTTAAAGCAAGATCTGAAAAATGAATATTAAGCACTTTTGTTTACATAAACATAATAAAGTTGAATTATTTTAGAAGTTGAGATTTTTTTTTCTATAGTTTTGTACATTGAATAAAAAGAAAAATTGTTATCTTAACTAACATTTTAAAATTAATACAACAGATAAGAAACATGCTCCACCAATAGAAACAAATTTGTTACAAAAAAATTTAAACAAATTAACTTTGGATTAGGTTAACTTGGATTAGGCTCTTTTGACCATCTGACCATTAGAACCATTAAATTGGTTAAACTATTAATATTGCTTAAAAAGAAAAATACCTGGCCAGTGCTTTGAACACACAGTATTTATCTCATCATGCATGATTCCGAAACGTTGCTCTAGTTTCATGTTCCACAATTCTCCACACTCCATCATAAACAGTTTGTTATTTTCTGAAAAAGGAAAAAAAAAGAAATGAAGATCAGTTTTGGTTTTCATTTGCTTTTTTAACACAAAGCAATAAAAAATAAATTCCTTTCAACTGTTAGGCTTTTATCCGTTTGTATGCAAAATTACATGCTATTATATTTACATTCATATATCTCTTCTTTGCTATATCATTATACACTCATTAGACCTTGAAAAGAACAGCATGCTGTTCTATAGAAACCTCTTTTTATACATTTTGATGTTCATGGTTTAGCAACTGAATATTTGATTTTCTTTCAATGCTAATTTCCTTGCAACAAAACATAAACTTATTGAAAAAACTTTTAGAGGATTTTCAACAATAAATATTTTCCACAATAAACAATTTCCACAATACTGGAACTTGCAAACATTTTAAATTTCTTTTTTAAACATCCAAAACAACATACAGTCTTTTTAGCTGAAAAACAGGAAGTGTTTCTACCCTAAATTATTTATTTGATACAATTTGTAATTTTCATCTTTATCTTGATTTTTTGAAGAGAAGAATGAAATTCTTTCTCAAAATCACTTTTGTAAATTGTTGGCACCATTTCTTTGAAGCCTAAACGTGCTTCCTGCTAAGCTGTGAGTCTACGTGACAATGACTTTGTATTCCAGTCTTTTTATGAGATCTCCAATATTTAATAAATGTTTAACTGGATGCAGTACATTTCTCTTACTGGAACCACTTAACTTTGCAAGCTTTTGTGGTGTAGGGGAGAACTTACACCCTTGATCCATATGCACCTTTGATCCTACAGCGTTATCTTTATACTTACATAAGTTATTAAAAATGGCTGATAGCCATCATGTTATAAATACTGAATCTACAAATTTTATTGTGTTTTGGTAAGAAAATAGGCCATTGTTAAAGTTGTTTCTAAAAAGTTTTATTTTGGCGGCAAAAAGTATTTTTTTTACTTTTACAAGGAACCTCACATCTTTAACATTTGCTTGTGTTTAGTAATTTTGTTTATACCATTTTGTAACTAAAGTATTCACCTCTTCTATGGTTGTTTTTGTTATGTTGTAAAACCATCTAATATTACAAAAAAGAAATTTTTTTGAAAATGAACCGGGTTAGCACCCTTGATCCTAATGCGTTTATGCACCTTCGATCCTATGATCAAAGGTGCATACACAGAAAAAGAAAATAACAAAATGTAAAAACTATAGTAACATGAACATTTCTGTACAATATGTCATATTGTATTTTTTTTAGGATAAAGCCTTTTGATAAAGATTTTTATGCTATTTTGTGTTTATTTTTATTCTTATAATATCATTTTGTATTCATATATATATATATATATATATAAAATTTATGTGTGTGTATAAAATCTTTGTTTATGTTTGTTTGTATTTATAAAAAAAGATCTTTATAAAAACTAATTCAACAATTTATGAATGGAATAAAGTTTAACAGATTTTTTTTTACAGTTTAACATGGTGTATCATAAAAAAAGAAAAACTGAAAGACCGAGGGGTAAAGTTAATGAAAATGAAATGCGAGCAGCTGTTGATTCAGTTCTTGATGGCCAGACAGTTTATTGTGTATCTAAGGAAAGAGGAATAAATTTAATGACACTAAAAATGTATGTTAGGAAATGTCGATCAAACTCAAATACAGTCTGCAAACCTAACTATGTTACAATGCAAATCTTTAGCAATGAAGAAGAAACATCTTTATCAGACTATCTTTTAAAGGCTTCAAAACTTCATTATGGTTTGTCAACCAAAACAACACGAAAACTAGCATATGAATTTGCAATGACTTTTTCTAAACGCATTCCTAAGTCGTGGAATAGGTCACAAATAGCTGGGAAACAGTGGCTTCATGGTTTTATGTTACGCAGGAAAGAATTATCTTTACAAAATCCAGAAGCTACCAGCTTGGCACGAGCAACTGCTTTTAATTGTTATACAGTTGGAGAATTTTTCACCAATCTAAGAGAGGTTCGTCTGCGACTCAAGTTTCAACCACAAAATATTTATAATGTAGATGAGACAGGTCTCACAACTGTACAAAAACCAGTCAAAGTAATTGCTGGTAAAGGAGACAAGCAAGTTGGAAGGATAACTTCAGCAGAAAGAGGGATGTTGGTAACAGTTTTTTGTGCAGCTAATGCAATAGGAAACTCAATCCCTCCATTTTTTATTTTTCCAAGAGTTCATTTCAAAGGAAGCATGATAAATGGTGGTCCACCTGGATGTGTTGGGGTTGCAAATCCTTCTGGCTGGATGAATTTGCAACATTTTTAGAATGGATGAAACATTTTATTCAAAATGTGAAATGTTCACCAGTTAATCCAGTGCTTTTACTTCTTGACAATCATGAGAGCCATGTTTCAGTTTCATGTTTAGATTTAGCAAAAAAAAATGGCATAACAATGCTATCCTTTCCACCACATTGTAGTCACAAGCTGCAACCATTGGATCGGTCAGTATATGGGCCACTGAAACCTTATTACAATGTAGCCTGTGATGATTGGGTTGTATCTAATCCAAGACCAATGACGATATATGATATAGCTGCAGTTACAAGTAAAGCTTATGCACAAGCCTTTACTCCATCTAACATTTCTGCAGGATGTGCTGTGGCAAGAATTGAACCCTTTAATCCTAACATATTTTCTGATAATGAGTTTTTGGCTTCATCTTTGACAGACCGTTCAGAACCAGTCTCTGCTAATTCATTTCAAGATGTTGTTGATTCAGTTTCTGCTAAATTTTACGTCCCAGCCTTTAATCATTCAATGTCAAGTCTGCCATCAGACTCACCTTCTAGTTTATTGCCTACTCAGTTTTTAAAAATAACTGACCCTGGGAGTCAACTGTCCAGTGTTACTATTAATATTGCTCATCAAGCAAGTTTAGAAAAAATCAAGCCATTTCCAAAAGCTGGATCAAGAAAGTCTTCTAAAAGACATAAGCGTCAGCGCATCCTAATACGCACTGATACTCCTGTTCGAAATGAACTAAATAGACTTCAGGAAATGAAAAAAAAAAGTCAGTCTTAAAAGACAAAAAATCAGAAAGCTTTATGCCAAAAAAAAATCTTCATGACAAGAAAAAGAAAACTTGATGTCGAAAATTATAAAAGAAAAAATGATAATATTTTAAACAGCTATAACAGTGACAGTGATATATTAGAATCTACTCAAGGATATTGTAAAGAAGTAATTTCTTACTTTAACAACTGAGGAAACATAGAGCCTCAGTAAAAAGAAAACATTTTTTATCATTAATTTTTCTTTTTTCGTTGCATTAATTTTTTTCTTTCATTGATTTTGCTTAAAGTTGTAATAAAATTTACAAAAAGTTAAATGGTTTTTAATATAGACAATTTTTACACATTCTTGGTATAAATTTGGATTCAGATCAAGTATACAAAAATAGGATCAAGGGTGCATATATGTAGGATCAAGGGAGCATACCAGTATGCACCCTTGATCCCAATTGAGTGTTATTAATTTTTATTATTTTTAATTTTTTTAAAATATTTTGGTCAGTAAATGATCATTAAATTATAATAAAGTATAAAGTTTGCTATCATTTACTGTTAATTTAGAGGTTAAAGTGAAAACATATATTCAGTAAACTGGCCGGATAGATTTTTAGGATCATTGATGCATACTCTCCCCTATATTAAGGATATGGATTGCAACTGTGCTCTTTTTTTCTTCTCACAACTTTTCTTGTTTTGATATTCTGAGAAAATTGATTGAGTTTTTTTACTGTTTTCATTTCTGACACCTGCCTAACAAATAAGATTATTTTCATTATTTTTTTTTTTTTTTTGAATTTATTTCCCTTATAGAAACCCTTTAAATAGGTTTACTTTTCTGTAACAAGTTGTGTCCATTAAATTATCATAAGCCTTTTCAATAGAAACTGAATTTGATAGGTTTACCTTTTTAGACGTAGTTGTTATTTGCAATTTTTGTAAAAAATTTCTATGAACTGTAGAATTTTGATAAACACCAAGTTGTTTAACTTTTTTTTAACTTTTTGTTTTGTTTAAATCTTAAAATTTTTGCATCCAAATGAAGAGGCAAGTCAATCAACAACTAAAAATGAAATTTAATCCAGTGCTTGTAGTAAACCTGCAATACTAAAAACTGATAAAATTCTTAATTTTAACTCTTGATTTGCTTAAAGTGAATACTTAAAAAATTTTTTTGAGTGAAATTACTAGTTATTTTTAAATACTCTATTGCTTTATATTCAAATTTCTTTTTACTTTACTCATATTTATCATATTACAACTTATTTCACATTTACACCAAAGGGCAACAATAATGTGCATTTGCCATACAAACAAAAAAAAAAATCTTTAATTACACACAATCAAACAATCTTAACTTAAATAAAAAAAAACGAAAACTAACATTTTCATTAGTGATCAGCTATTAACTGTATGAGAGATTCTTAGCAACTGAAAATTCATAAATATAATAATAAATTAAAGCTTAATAATAATTTGAGTTTTAACTTATCATTTTGTTATTTTTGTTGTTATCTTATTATTTTTATTGTTATCTTTTTATTTGTATTTTTATTATTGCCATTTTTACAATTTTATCTAGTTCTTTTTATAATTTTATTATTTTATCCAGTTGTTTTATAATTTTATCCAGTCAAGCAGTAGAATGAGCAATTTAAAAATTTTAAATTGGGAAACTCACTTACGAGGTACAAATGTGAATGTCATCTGTAAATCAGGAAGTGATGCTGTACTTTTTAATGAACTAACATATTCACATTGTTTTCCAAGAACTAATTCAGTGTAATCACGAGGTATCATCTCCTAAGTAAACAATTGAATAAATTTGCATAAATCATCTGTTAAAGGAAGATTTTTTTTTTTTAACAAAAATTCAAAAGTTTTTGTTTGGCTTTTTATATTCTTGTTATAGTTTCTAATATGCAAGAAAATATCTTATTTCTTTACACATTATTAAAAAAGCATTTTCCTGAATGAAAATCTAACCATTTGCAATGTTTGAATGCATAACCTTGATGAAACATGCTGCAATGAACCTTGCTTTGTAAATGAAAAGGAATCACACCCTAATGATGGCTGCACAAGTTCTAAGGTGGCACCACTAATTGCTTTATTGTTTAAGGGGCGAACACACCAGCCTGTGGAGCGGTAATACAAATGGCCTGATTGGCTTATTTCAAACTCAGTGCTTAAAAAAATATGTTAAATTTATATTTGAAATTTTTTTTTGGAGTTTTCATTTATTTTTCTTCATATTAAGAGAAAAAATTCCACAATTTAAAGAAAAAAGTTTCAAAAAAAAGTTCAAAGTTTACAAAAACCAAATCAACTTACGTGGTTAATTGACAACCATTTCTTAAAATTAGCCTATTCCCTGGAGACACATGAATGCATTTTAGTGAGCCATGATGCTGTATTGAGCCAGGACCAACTTCACTAGTGATAACTGAAAGAAGATATTGAGAAGTTTTCTGAAACTCTGCTCTGAAAACTGAGACTAAATTACAGGTGTTTCCTGTTCATTATGAAGTTTTTTCAAAAAATATTTATAGAGTAATAAATTAAAATTTTATCAGATAAATTTAAAAACTAAATTCTCTTAAAAAAAAATTAAAAAAAAAAACAACAACTCATTTTTAAAACAAGTAATGTTTTATTTAACAAAACTGCAGAGCAAAAAAAAGTTTATACATTTTGCTCTGCAGTAATTTTGTTAAATAAAACATTACTTGTTTTAAAAATGAGTTGTTTTTTTTAGTTTATACATATGATTCTAAATAGATCTATATTAGAAATTACCAGTTGTAACACATAAATCCTTCTTCCTCAATTTCAATGTTTTAGTTTTGATGTCGCATTCATGATTCAAAAGATGTTTTTGTTTTGGGTTATCACATTCTGTTTGGAACAACTTGCCATCAGGTATATCTGGCATTGCCAAACATTTCTTTGAGTGAAGATTCTAAAAATAAAATTTTTTCAATAATTCAATAAATAATTAAATCAAAGAATAAGAACTATTTATCTATTCATCTATCTATCTATCAATCTATCAATCTATCTATCTATCTATCTATCTATCTATCTATCTATCTATCTATCTATCTATCTATCTATCTATCTATCTAATCTATCTATCTATATATTGAAAAAACAGCATGAGGACTTTCTTAGTAATAGATGCAACTGAAAAATGAGACTAGATTTAAAGACACATATCTCTTTTAAGGTATAACAAAACAGGAAAATCTTTATAAAATACTATAAAGTATTTTTATTCTTGTTTTTATCTATATAATTAGTTATTTTCAATTAAAGCATTGATTCTGACTTTATCAACTAAGGCTTGGTATAGACTGAGCTAAACTATGTATGAGCTCAATATCAACTTTATTAAGGCAATACTTGATTCTAGAGCATAATTTTTTAAAGATTTTCTACATGGGAATTATACTTGTAGACAAGGCCTTTCAAAATACTCCAAAAACATTTGATAGGACAACATTCTTATAAATTTGCAGGATTATCTGCTTTCTCAACAAAATGCACTTTTTTCTTGTTTAGGTACATGATAATTGTTTTTACATAGTGTGATGATGTCAAATCGAGCCAGAATACATATGCACCATCTGAATGATAATTATTGATGAATAGAATAAGTCTCTTCTTAATGCAATTGTTTAAGTAGATTTCTTGATTTACAGCCAGTCCATTAGTTACAAAATAGGGCTGAGAAATGTCATTTTTAGAAAAAGAAATCCATAGAAGTAATTTTTTTGGAAACTTTTGTTTTGTTTGGTATATAAAATCTTTATGGTCAAACATAAGTTTGAGCTTTATAATGCTTGTCTTGGTCATTTTTTAAGCCTTTTTTCCACTTCCTTGAACTCTTTGGTAAAGAGATTCACTTTCAGCACTTTTTATTATCTTGTAGATAGTACATTTAGGTATATTCTCAGTTTTAAAGTGGTCATAAGTGAACTTCCTGTAGTTTAAATAAAATTCATACACACATTTTCTAATCTCTTCTTGTTTTGAACTTGTATGTATGTATTTATGCATGTATGTATGTATGTATGTATGTATGTATGTATGTATGTATGTATGTATGTATGTATGTATGTATGTATGTATGTATGTATGTATGTATGTATGTATGTATGTATGTATGTATGTATGTATGTATGTATGTATGTATGCAGTAGATACACTTCATTTCCAAAAAGAAAATTAAAAAATAGAGTATGAAGAAAAACAGCAGCTCCATAATGAAAAGTTTACAAAATAAAAACACTTAACATACCTATATTATTACATCATTAAATGCCAAAAAGAAAAAAACTGTTGAAAATTCAGGTGATGAACTTAAAAAGAAAAAAACTGTTGAAAATTCAGGTGATGAACTTAAAAAGAAAAAAACTGTTGAAAATTCAGGTGATGAACTTAAAAAGAAAAAAACTGTTGAAAATTCAGGTGATGAACTTAAAAAGAAAAAAACTGTTGAAAATTCAGGTGATGAACTTAAAGTTAAAATGCACAAGCAAAAAAAACTCATAGCAGGCTGGCGGCTGTCTTGGACAGAACTAAGGTTATTGACAGGCAACCAACATTTTATGTTGATTGTCTTTAACAAAAAGTCTAGGTGTGGTTATCAATTTTCACTGGGTAGAAAATAAATAGTTCACTAGGAGAGAAAACTTATTTTCAGATTTTACTATACAAGAAAACAGACTGACCTCTGATATTAATTTCAGGAGGAGGAGAAGATAAGCTAGAGAGTATAAAAAAGTTATCATCATCCACCTGTGAGCTGCAGTCTAAAAGAGCTTTTAATTCTTTAAGTCATTAAGAAAGTTTCACTTCCTGGTTCTCAAGAATATATATAATCAGAACTTGTTCTCATTTTATGCATTTTTGAGGACCTCTGTGTTGATTACAAAGGCTAGATGTAATAAACAAGATTTACAATGTTCACAGTAACCTTTTTTGGTCTTTTGTTGTTGTCAATTTTTTTGCTATCTGTGTGAAAAATTTTTAAAGCTAGATTATGAATTTTTAAAACAGCTCTTCAAATTCTGATATTTCAAATAAAAGTTTTGAAAAGGATAATGTGGCTAATAGAACACAATGTAATAATTCTGAAGATAAGAACGTTAAGTTCTATGATGATCATGGACTTAGAAAAAATAAACTGACTCTACAGTTGAATATTATGCTTAAATGATTAAGAAAGCAGAAGAAAAGGAGGAACATCTAAAACATATGAAAGAAAAGAGGAAAAAAGACTGATAGAAAAGAGATAAAAGAGTTTTAAACTTTGAATGAACATAAGGATGAAGAACAAGAAAAGAATATTTCTTCTGCTTGTGAAATGATTTAAGAAGAAGAACTTGAAAGGCTTCTACCTAAAAAGAAATATAGGTTGAATAATTTTTTACTAATTGATCTACTGTTTGATTATGTAAATAAGCTTGACCATGACTTAAGCAAAACCACAGTAAATTTAACCATGAAAAACTATAAAATTTTGAATAAGTTTAATGTTGCTGAATGCAACAAACGTTTTAAAGATTTTGTTCAACTATTTTTTATATTCAACTAGAGACAAAATTCACCTTTAAAACATTTTTTTTGTTTTAAGGAAAAGCAGATAGTTTTTTCAAAAAATTATGAAAAAATAAGATTTTAATACTTAAGTCGTTAGGAAAGTTCGTAGAACTCCCCTTTAAAAAAAAAAAAAAGAAGAGTTTTTTTAAATTTTGTTTTATCAAATGTTCAAAATAATGTCCATCGTTATCTATACAAAGTTGCATCCTTTCAAGCCATTTGTCAAACGTTTTTTTATACTCTTCTTTGGGTATACTTTGAAGTTGCTTCGTTATGCGAGTTTTTTGACTTTCGACGTCAGTATCATCATCAAGATTTTTTTTATCAAGTCGAATAACCAATAATCGGATGGAGCTAAGTCTGGTGAGTATGGTGGGTGGCGAATTATCGTGATTCCAGCTTGATTTAGACAATTTGTGACAGCTTGAGTCACATGGGGTCGAGCGTTATCATGGAGAAATTTGAAATTTTGAGTGCCTGTTTTAGGTCTTTGCTTATTTATTTCGCATATAAGAGGTTTCAAACAATTTTTTATATAATATTCACTAGTAATGGTGTCTCCCTTTTCAACATAACCCAAATGAACAACACCTGTTGTTTTGAAGAAGATGTAGAACATGTTTTTCAGCTGAAACCTGTCGCATCTTACTATAGTTCTTGGACTTTCACCTTCACCGACCCAACTAGTGTTAGCCGACTTTTGTCCAACTTGTCTCAAATAAAACCATGACTCATCCCCTGTAATAATATCACATAGTCTCCATGGGCTGTTTCTGAAAAGGGCTAAATTTTCCTTACATGCCTCAACTCTATTCTTGCGATTTTGATCGGTTAACTTGTGGGGTATCCAACGTGATGTTAGTTTTCTTTTTTTAAGTGCGTTATGAGTGATTTCGTTGATTGTAAAGCGAATAATCGATGTCAGGGCTTCAATTGTATCATGTGTTGCATGAGGATTTTCTTCAATAATGGCTCTCACACGTTCAATATTCTCAGCTGTATATGTGGTTCGAGGGTGCCCTGAGCGAGGATCATCTTCGAGACTCTCTCTACCATCTTTAAATAAAGTAGCCCACTTGGCAACTGTACTATATTTTGGAGCTTGGTCACCATGAACTAAAACCAACTCATCAGTTATGGCTTGTGCTGAAACTCCAAGTAGAGCACGGGTTTTAATGTATGCTCGATATTCAAACTTTTCCATTTTTAAATTTTTTCTTGAAAACGTATATAGTAAAATTTAAATAACTTTTTTAATAAACATTCAAAATACTTCAACAAGTACTTAAAATTTTCATAATTAAACACAGTTTAAAATGATATATAAATATTTAATTATTTCCTGTGTCATTGTATCTTTATAGATGAAGTTCTACGAACTTTCCTAACGACCTAAGTAAATGTTAGTACAATACCCAAGAATATTTATATAATCTTACTTAATAAAATCTTATTAGTACATTTATTAAGAATTCAACAAACTTTTGAATTTATAAAGTTATAAATTTGTGTAGTCTTGTAAAAGTTAAACTTAAAATCAATTTTAAGGCACCAGAAATTACAAAAACCAATTAGAACCTAATCTTTAGCTTAATTTTTGGTTGGACTTTATCACCAATAATTATTTAACGCAAATGTGGCAAGGAATCCACAAGTATATAAATCTCAATTTTTTCCAAAACACACTGCTGCAGCCTTTTTTGATAAAAATAATGTGTTTTGGAAATCATAAATCCCCTATTTGAATCTAATAGAGCCTTTATGGACTTTGTCAGATAAAAAAAACTACTTACACACCCACAATTTTGATTCAACAACTAACTCACAATAAGCATGCCATGAATGGTATGTGTCCACCTTTGGCGTTCATCTGTATCATTACAAGCTATAAGAACCAATTGCTCATTAACATCTATGGTTGGTGCTCCTATGCAAGCACCAAGACGACTGTCACTTGTAGTGCGCAGAGCTTCAATACCAAATGTCCCTTTCATTATAAAAAAATAATACAGAAAAATTACATTCTATAACTAGATTTAAAATAATGATTTATATACATTTTTGGATACATTATTAACTTTAAAATTATGCACTTAGCAATCAGTGCTTGATCTCTTCAACTATTCATTAGCAAAATTTCAGTTTTAAATCTTTACAAATCATTAGATCTCAGTTAAACTTAAAACATAAAAAAATGTCTTAAATTATCACAAAGCTTTTCTTTTTTAAATCTTTACCTGAAATGTCAAAGTCAGAAAAAGGATTTGGTCGATCATAAGGACTGAAAGTAGGAGCAGTTCGAAGCTGCCTAACACCTTCTTTGTATCTGTATAGTCCACCATCTTTAGCATTCATTATACTTTGCACAGGATTCTTTAAATCAAATTGAAACTCAAAATATTGTCGCTGTCCAAAGATGGTCAAGTCAATAGCAGCACCAACCATGAAACCATTTAGTTTTTGACCCAATCCAAGCTCAAAACGGATTCTTAAGTAAAGTGGTTATAATTAGATAACTGTTAGAGAACTTTTTTTTATAATAACAAATATATTACTAAATATATTAAATATCAATATATTAATACATATTACATATATATTAATATATATTATAAATAAATATATCAATAAATATATTACATTAAAATGTATTAAAATGCATTTTTTTATTAACAAAATCTCCCTTCCCTGTAATTTTTTTTTAATGAACTTGTCAAAATTTAATCAAAAAAACAAACTAAAAAAAAGAATGAGAAAAGATTGAATAAGATAAAATATAAAAAAGATGAAATTTGAAAAATTAGAAAAACAAATTCTTTAAAATAACACATACCCATGAATTAAGAATATTTGCATAAGGAACTGAATTGCTGAATTCACCCAACCCATGGCTTTCTCAGTTACTTTTAGTGCTGCTGTAGCCACATCCAAAACATTACATAAACCTTGTCCAATAAAATCCACTGCACTACATGTACCATAACATAGATGAGATACAGCTTAAAATAAGAATTTAACAAGTTGTCAATTACAAATTTGGTAAAGATGAAAACACTGCTCAAATTCTTGAAGGAAAATTTCATCATTCTTTTTCAAGTTTTCATTTAAAATAGATGAAACGATTAAATGAAAAGGTTTAACAACTTTGAAACAAATTAAGAGTTATAATAGTTAACTGCAACCCAGAACAGCCATATTGTTTAATTGAACAAATCTATTATATGCAATACAACATACTGTGAAATAATAAAATAATGCAGTATTTTTGTACTTGCCATGGTTACCCAAAAAATACAATTTAAGTTTAAAACTGTTTTCACAATAACAATAAGACACTCAATAATTGTGTACACCAATAATTTGACAATAATTTAATTAGCAAAGTTTGCAACAATTCTGTAACCATTTACAATTTTACTAAAAAACTGAGTCCAAAGATATACATTAATCAAAAATATACAAAGACTAAATGTTTGCTGCCTTTACAGCATGGTATACAATATGCCAACCTTACTACAAATATTGATAGCTTCACATAGAGGCAAAATAAAGTCAGAAGTTCAGAGATAATTTAAAATTTAAGAGCATTACCTTTGCAACCTCCACCAACTAAACCTTCGCATATAAGTTTGCTTACGAAGCGTCTATTACGAATATGAATATCAAACTGCTCATCACGTTGCTCCAAAATACTTCTTCGTCGACGTCGACCAAAGAAAGAAGCAATTTTTCTCCCAATCTATACCATTAAAATTATCATTAAATAGTAAACTTACTTGTTATTTTAACTTTTTTAAAGAAAAAAGCTCCAAAAGTTCTTACATTAGCCAGACCATCTCCAACTTTACGAGCTGTGCTTGCCACCCACTGTCCTATTTTTAAAAATAAGTGTTATTTAATAGCCATAAAAATATTTTAACACTAACTCATTTTAGAAAAAAAAAAAAATTTTAATTATGAAATATAGGCTGACTAACCAAACTTATTAAATTGGCCACCAATCCATTTTCCTGCAGAATCAAGGAAGTTTTTGCAATTTTTCTGTGCTTCTTGACATTTCAAAGCATAGCATTTAGCACAATCAATCTTAAGTTTTTCCTTACACTGAATTTTTGCTACTTTCACATCATCAATTGCAGATAAAAGTTTTTTTTGAGCATACACAAATGCATCGTTTACAGCTTTTCTAGCTTTTTCAATGGCCTAAAGTTTCATTAATAAATGTTAGTAAAAATACTTCAGTCATCAAGACAATAAATTAATTTACAAAATTAAAAGTTATTGCAAATTACCCAAGTAAAATTGTGCTTCATTAATTTTAATTTATCAATACCAAAAACCTTAATTTAAGCAACTAGCATGCAAATCTTTTTTTTTTTTAAAAAAGGCAGAACTAGTTTTAAAATATATCTAACTTACATCAGTTAAACCACGCAGATCAACAATTGCTCGAATGTAAAAATGCATGTCAGTAATGCTGGTATAATCATAAGCTGAAGCAACATAGAGCTCTGCATAAATAAGATTCAAAACTTTTCCGTAGATGTACATCTCCAGTTCAGTTGTAGTAACATTTAAGTAAGCAGAAGCTTTGATGCCAAGAATGTTCACAAAACCCTCAAAGTAGATCTAAACAACACCAGCTTATTACATGTAGTTTTAACTTTTTGTTAAAACCGGATTTCAGTTTGAAAAATAAAACTATAAAGAGAAATTTAAAGAAGCTTAAATAAGAAAATTTAATATGTTATAATTAGTAGATGTTGTTAAATTAAACTTGAAAAATTTATAGATACTATTTTTTGGTATTTGTTTCATGAAAAACAACTTCTATAAAATAAAATCTAAAATGAAAAATTGGAAGTTTTATTTTAAAATCCCAATGAGATCATATTTTAAAAGAGTACTGCCAAATGAAAATTATGAGTTGTGTATCTTTACAGCAAATTGTTCTTTGAATTAAAACACTTACACTAATTAAAAAACATTTGTACAGCTGTTATTACTATGCAGCTTGGATGAGAGAAATAATAGATAGTAATAGATAATAGCTGCATTACATCATTTCTACCATAAGTTATGTAGAGAGTAAAAACTACAGTCATTATTCATAACTTTATAATTAATGCATTTTCTATACCTTCCAATATGGCATACTTAATGCCTTTTTCCATAATGGTCTTTTAGAAGCTTCTGGTCCACTTGCTGCTAATGACACTTTGTAAGCAAAATGCAATTTTGGTCCAACATTTAAGTGAGATTCATTTCTTGACATTATAATAAAACCACCTAAATTTATTGGATCTAATTCTCCATCAATATAAATTTCCTAAAAAACAAAATTTTTATTTATGACCTTCATGGTTAATTTTTCAAAAGAAGTTAATTTGTCAAGATAACAGCAATGAGATTTTTTGTAAAGTTTTTATTTCCATTTCCAATTTAAGTTACCCTGATACTGTACTTGATATGCACTTGAATGGAATATCCAAACAAGTTGAGCACTCCTTGTAATTGAAAACCATCAGGCACAATAGGCCCATTAACAGCCCGGAGGTCAACCACATCTTTACCTGGGTTGTATGAAACCTAAAACAAAAATTATCAAAATAGTAAACAGTGGTTTAAAATTTTCCTCAGATTTAAATCTAAAATCATACTATCATGTAATACAGGTTTAGGTACCCATATAACGCCCCATAGCTAGAAAGGGTTTATAATACACAGGTTTAGGATATAATAATGCAAAAAATTATGAATTTTAAAAGCAAACAATCTTAAAAAATTAACCAAAAAAAAAGTAAAATCTAAATCTTTTATCTGTGCTTCCACAAAGTCTGCTTGAAATCTGATTCTTCTTGTAACTTGGAGTAATATGACCTTAAACAACTTTGTTAGGGGAATAGAGAAAGGGGGTTTATTACAAGGAAACAAACTTTGTCATCTTAATTTGTAAAATATTGTCAAACCATATGTACTTCATAATGATCAAAAACAAACTTCTAAAAAAGGTCTGAAATGTGAGTTAAGAGGTCGCTTTTTAAAACAAAATATATGTTAAACATTTTTTTCATATGCTAGTGTCTAAACAAATACTATGCTAAAAAATATTTTAGGGAACATCAATACTGAATTTACATTATCATTGTATATAACAATAACATTTATAGACATCGTCTCTTAACCTAATTGAGGAATTGTCTCACTTTTATTACAAATTATACAAAACTTGTATTTTCACATCTTTTAATTTTAGTGCAAAATAAGTAAATAGCTAAGCAATATTTGATATGAGTAAAAAAAAAAAAAAAAAAAAAAAGAAAATTAGTGCAAATGTAAACTATCTAATCTAGATAATGGTGAAGATTTTTACAGATTATAATGCAACAACTTCTAAATGTTTTTAACAAAAAGTGTTACATGTACAAAACATTCCTCAAATTAGTTTTTAAAATTCTATTAGCATTATGGTCTAACACTTAATAGCTTCTTAAAACATCACACTGCATTTTATCACATTTATGATTTGAACTAGAAATTGAACTTAAGGAAGTTAAAGAAATTGTTTGAAATTTGCAGAAAGTCAAACTTATAAAATTTAAAATTGAGTTTCCTAATAATTGTAGAAATAAAAAAATTAATAAAATAAAAATTGACAGTTGTTTACTAACTTGTTAACATTTGTGAAATGCAACCAATTCTATTTTATGCTACTTATAATAACAATTATGCTACTTATAATAACTTTGATATCATGACATCATGGCAACTTCATTTGATAACTAAAAGTTGTCACAAAAAGATTCTCCAATTATTTCTGTCGCAGAGCTTTAACAAAATTGTTATGAAAAAATTAGCAAAAAAGGATTCAATGTGGTTTAAAATATAAACTAAAAAAATCTTTTTAAAAGGATCCATACCATCAAACCTTTAGGAAAACCAGCAACATTCACTATATTTGGCAAAGTAGCACTTCCTCCACACATACGAACTAGTTTTCCAATGGTCAGGGATGAGATTTGACCAAAAAAATAGGTTGGTTTTCCATAGCCAAAATATATTTGGACTCGCAAACAGTGGCCCTGAATTAATTAAATAGAACTTAAACATATACAAAATGTTTGTTTACAAAATATTTAAAGCTGTTTTCATGAAAAAAAACAACATTTTATTGAATTATTTCATGCATCAAAAATAGCATTATGAAAAGAAATTTTTATTGTAAAGAAAAAAGGATGCATTTTAATTTTAAAATGGATTAAAAAGAGTAATGGATAAAAATTAAAAATAATAAATTGAAAAGTGGTCAGTAATTTTAAAACATTATAAAACACATAAAATATTAGTAAAAATGAGTTTTTTTAACAAACAATATAACATTTTTCGTTAGTCACCTCCATCTTTTTACAGTAATTTGATTCTGCAACTTCAAATTACTTTGATACTTTTCTATTTTTAGTTACATACAATTTAAATACCTTTTTCAAGTTATCTTTTATACTCTGTTTCTAATACCTATGATTGCAATAGGTTTAAATGCATCTTCTCAAAGTTAATATAAAGTTTCTTTTTAACAAAGAAACTTTATATTAACTTTGAGATATTAGTTATAAAGATGATAATTAATTTAAAAAATAATTTCTTTCATGATTTACACTTACATTTTCTTCAAAATCAGCATGATATAAACAGTTTGTTCCAAATTCTAACTGCCCACCAAATTGAAATCCAGTGATAGGAATTGGTGAACCAACAGTTATTGTTATGCTAAAGCAATTTCAATAAATATTTCACAAAAATATTTCAATATTAAAAATTTTAATCTTAAGTTCATTCTAAAAAAATTTACCCAAGATTAATATTGCCAATATTTAGCCAATCCAAACCAAAAGCATGATACCACATGCCATTCATGTATAAAGTCCCAGTAACATCTTCGCTGCCTATTTTATGCTTTATCATTCCACCTAAACTTAAGCTTCTCTCCATCTCCATACCATCAACAATAATCTTCCCAGCACTAACAGGTATTCTTACTTCTGCTTTGAAACCAATGGTTTGCTGCTTTGATGTTGTATTAACCTGTGAGAAAGAAAAGAAGATTTATAATAAAATCAAGAGTTTTTAATTTTGTTCTGAAAAATATTAAAGAAAAATAATTTTGTTCAAAACAATATAAAAAGTAATATCCAAGATAATTTTTCTTTCATTTATAATCTTAACAGTGGTAACCATGATTGAAAAAAATCTTAATCATACCTCTGCAAAAAGCTCCAGCTTTGAAAATAGGTAGTTTTCATAAATTTTAATATCATAAAAGCCAGCAGTGGCTTTAAAGTATCCTGCTTTCACATTTGCCATTATTCGAAAATTAAATCTGGAGCCAAGTATTTTTTTACATATTTTGCAGAATGAGCTTTCCAGGCAATCTTTTGGTAAACTAACCTGTGCACGAAAAATGAATTTATTATTAATGTTATTACAAAAATTCATTGAAACACTGTAACATTTTAATAATAATCTTAACTAACTATTCTTCAAGAAGGTCAAACTTACCATAGCAACTGCTGTAAGCCCAACTGGAATAAATCCAGAATAAACTTTGTTTAATGGTGATTTTATAAATCCTGTTGCCTTGGATGTACGAAATTCCCCATACATGACTGGACAATACCCCAAACCTACCTTAAAGTAATCAAATAACTGAAAAAAAGAACTCCAAACTTTCTTTCAGCAAAAAATGCTGTATAAGTTAGTTATATACATAGATTTCTATAAAAATCAATCTAGTTAATATCATGTTTACATGTTTTAGATATTATTGCAAAAAAAATGTACATATGTTTACACTACAGAAATAACAAAATAAGTTTAAAAGCAGTTTCCTGAAGAAACAAAAGGATAACCTTAAAAAACAAACTGGAGAATTGTTAAACATTTTGAATTTCAAAGACTAGATGGAAAATATTAAAAATACATTTTTCATTAAAATCTTACATAGTTATAACTTTACTCAAGAATTTATACTATCAAAAAAATAACTTTTAAAATCCTAACCAAAACCATATTTGACAAATATTAGGATAGTATTTAAGAGTATAAAACAGTTTTAAAAATGATTCTGAAAAATATTAATACACATTTTTATTTCTATTATTAATACTTATCATATTTTATCATTACTGCATACTATTTCTTATTATTTTTAAAAATTATCTTAGCATCATTATATATTTTTATCTATTATACATTATAATTATTACATATTATGAAAAATTACATTTTATCATTAGTAATATATTTTACTATCATTATTATTATATTTACTTAAGCTTAAAAACCATGAAGATGATGTAAATTTACTTCTATTTGGAATCCAATAGCATTCATGAAGTTTGAAACAACTTTTCCAGCTGAACCAGTGTCAGCAATTTTTTCTAAGACTGAGCCATATGACTCTCCATCAAATGAAAAACCAAATGCAACCTGAAACAAGGAATTTTAATAAAACTATTCTCTTAGTAAATATATGTAAAACTATATAGTAATAAATGTTAAACTATATATTGAATGATGTGATAAAACCCACACCTAATTTTATTTGCTTTTCAAAAATATAATCTCATGTGTTCTTTAATATGATTTGTTGTCAAAAAATAAAATTGCATCAAAGTATTTATTCAACAAAAATATGTATATGACAATGGAAACTTAAAACTAAAGGTTAAATTAAAAATTTTTATATTTCTATAGCTTGAATATTTTTTGGGTTTTTTAAACTGATTTAAAAACCAGAATATAATTTTAATCTAATTTTTTATTTTTACATTCTTAAAACAGATCAAACAGATCAATAAAACCATAGAATAATTGAAAATGTTGAGACTGAGAAAACAAACAGAAAAGAAAACTTAAACTTTCTTTAAAATCATCTAAACATCATAAAACTTTTAACCATTCTATTTGAGTAACTTTGAAAAAATATTTTTTAGCTATGTTTTATTTTTAGGTAAACCATTAAAAGAAATAGCAGAAAAACCAATTTTTTTAAGTAAAGATTGTAAACACAAGAATTTAATAAACTGCATAACTAAAAATAGGATGGAAAATGTTAAATAATAACAAAATTTCTTTTACCTTTTTATCCCATCCTGAATGTATGTAAACAATCTCAAAGTGCAATGGAACACCATTGAACTGTTTTGAAACAGTTATGCGAAATGGAGCAGTGAAATGGCTAACAAAATCATACCCAATTGATGGCTGAATAAATTCTGTTTCCCAAATACCTATGTTTCTAAAAAAGAACAAAACTACCTTAAGCATATAAAATGCTAATTCAAGAGCATTCACAGCCTATACAATTTAAATATATATCATACTATAATACTAACATTAAAAATAAGTTTTATACAATAGCTAATAATATATACACACACACACACACACACACACACACACACACACACACACACACACACACACACACACACACACACACACACACACACACACATCATTAGCTATTGTAACAATACTTACTTAAAAGCTTTGATAATTGATGCTCCATATCCTGCAACTTCATCTGGAATATTCAAAACATTCAAAAAACTTCGTAAAGTTATTGATTCTGCCTTTCCAACCATTGATGTAGCAATTTGGCTTGTGCCATTGTTAAAGACAACACATTTAAAGATCGTTGGCTTGAAAAGCAAGAAATTGCCTTTGGCAAGAAAACTCCATGTATTTCCATCTGAATAGTAGGTAAACCTAAAACAAAGTAAAAAAGAAATTAGTTTTTTATTTTTAACAAGGTTTTGTCATGTCAATCAATCTAACAATTGACAACAAAACTGTGAATTACCATTTTCAATTTACATACAAGATAGGGTTATATAACAAAACCTAAATTTCAGTATAATATAATAAAGAAATATAAATATTAAAAACAAAAATAGCACCAAAGATAATAAATACCTACATTACATCAAAAAGTTTTAACTTATTTCCTGCCAAATATTCACTTGTCTCCTCTATTCCAAAATCCCAACCTCGTAACTTGTAGGTATCTTTTGCAACACGGACCGAAAATCCAAGCACAGGAAGGTTTTCGTCTGCAGGTCTCTTGTAGTTGGGGAGTTCAGGTGTTTTTCGATAAGAAGGTACCAAGTCAGCAGCTTCTTTAATGGTTAAAAAAGGCCATGGTTCAAAACAGTACTGAAAGATTGAAATTTGTAACTTTCTGTTAAATTCTACTCAAAATCATATACACTTTTTTTTTAAGGATTCTTTACAATCTATAATAACACAAAAGAACTTTTCTCTCAATAAAATATTTGTTAATTTTTCAAAAACTTTTTCTAGAAGAAGTCTTAAAAAATTTTTCCAGCTGATTTATTAATATTAGCCTTAAAAAATTCCTAAAACATACTCTCTCCCAATTAAATAATATTAGCATTAAAGAGTTACATACAGATATTTTGTTATATAGTTGTGTGTAGTTTGCATTTTTGGTGGAAATTGAAATTGCATATTGAAGATTCAACATGAATATCTTTTAAAAATTTCATGAATATCAATTTAAATATTTTAAAACTAAAATTTTTAATCTAAACATCTAAAGTATATTTACCTTAAGCATTATCATACTACATTACCTTAGTCACTTTCCCACTCTCTTCAACTTGTGTAGCATAATATCCATTTTTGAACTTGTCACTAAATTTCACATGAGCAAGTACTCCTTCAGGAACTTGTAAACCTTGTCCTTGAGAGTAATATTTGGTTGTAGCTCCACATTCTCTATACAAATACTCATTTTTTGCAACAGGAAGGGTGTTAGGTTTCTGCTGTGATGGACCTGAATAAAAACTTGAGAATTTACGCAGTATTTAAAAATTATCTCTCTTTATTGCAGCAAGTTGTAATTGGTACAGTTGTTTTCTAATTATGTTTGCAAAAATAATGTTTCACTAAAGTTTACATCAGTAAACTTAAGAAACTGTTTTTTAAAACTATTTGTTAAAACTATATAAAATCACTTTTGCTTACCCTGACATTTACTAACTGGACATTTAACAGACTCTTCCTTAATTCCAAGACACTCATCTCCTCCTTTGTTTGGAGCCGGATTAGAGCAAGTTCTTTCGCGCTTTGAAATACCTTTTAGACAAATTGACTTTTCAGAACATGTACTCCAAGTGCTCCATTGTGCCCACATACCATTAATTGCATCTAATTATCAAAGATTTTTTGCTGTTCATATAGATAACAAAATAAAACATAGGACAAAAATAGTAAAACTATAGTATAGTAAGTTTTTATGAATCTAATAAAACCAAACAACTAATGCTTTAATACAATTTTTTAATTGTCAGTTCAAATTTAATTTTTAAACATTTTAAAAAATTCTAAATATAGTCCTAATAAACCTTCCAATAGTTATGGATCATGCAATTTGAAAAAAATTACCAACACATTCTGCAAGCCTGCAATGTCGCACTTCTTCATAAAGCCCAGTGCAATTTTGTGCATCTTGTCCACGTGGTTCAGGATTGCTACATGTTCTTGAGCGATGCATTGTTCCAGAACCACATGTTTGAGAGCATTCTGAGAATGCAGACCATGAACCAAATCCTCCATGAACTAAATATTTTTTTGCTTGAACATTTTTATTTTTTATCCAAATTTATTAAATGTTAAATTAGAAAATAAATTAAAAAAAGTTAACAAATATAAAAGTATAATAAATAAAACTTCATGAGATAAACACATAATTAAACATGATGATATTGGAAATGAATATATTTTTAAAAAACTTCTCATTATTTTAAAATACAAACAGAACACTGCAATACAGAAGTTCATTAACTAAAATTTATAATTAAAATTATCATTTTTAAATATAACTATTTTCTAGCTGATTACCCCCAGCTATTAAAACAATTTACTCAAACTTTACAAAACAATGAAAAATGATTTTTTTTAAAAAAAAGAAGTTATAAGTTAAAAGAGATAGCTATTAGCTTTATTATTAAACAACTAAAGCTTATTCCTTACATTATGAAGAATTTATATTCTTATATTATTGATGAAAATATTCTAGTACTTTAAAACTAATTGTGGAATTTAACCACAGAACATTGACTCTTTGTCTTACTTTCCTTTTCATCAATTGTTAAGTCTGCAAAACTACAGTTAAATGCACACAACTTTATTTTTTTCCTATAAACTTATCTATATGTAAGCTTACCTGGGCAGCTATCATAACATGATATTACAGCTTCAGAAGAATTTCCAGGACATAGAGCACCACCATACATGGGTGGTGGCATATTGCAAGAGCGATATCTATGAACTAGAGCACCACCTGATGTAGAGCAAGTTTCAGGGCATGGGGTCCATTCACTCCAAGGTGACCATGCACCATCAGTTCTTCCCTCTAAAAATGTTATCATTTATTGTTATTACTGTATTCAGAGCTCAGAATAGATAGAAAGTAATATGTATTAATTCTCTCTGGATAGAGTGTAAAATATTTTACTGATGGGAAACTTACTGAAGAAAAATAGACCCAGTACCAGATCCACTTCCAGTGAATTCTTATTATATTTTCATCTTGTGTTTTATCAGAGCCATCTTAAAATGATTAGACTGATATGAAATTTTTTAAACTGATTGATAAGCATTGATAAGATTTGCTTAAGCATAACTTGTTTATATTATATTATATTGTTTATATTATATTATACTGTGTATATTTATTTATATTTTTTGTATATGATTTTGTTCAAAATATTTTTACTAATAAAAATATTTTGAACAAAATATTTTTATCAGTAAAAATATTTTGAACAGATTAGTAAAGATTTGCATATTTTAGAGAAATGGCATTCTGTGTTTCATAATTTTAAAGATTCATGTAAAATATAACACACTTGTAAGGCTCCAGCCCATATCAGTTTAAGACTTTTATTGATTTATAGAATCTCTTAATGAGATAAAAAAATATGCTAACTTCATCCATGATACATACCAGGGCATGGAGCAATACATTCAAGCTTTGTTTGAAATATTTCTCCAACACAGAATAAACCTCCTTTGCTAGGAGCAGGACTGTCACATACTCTTGTTCGATTAACTACTGACCCACCACAAGGTCTTTCACAAGAACTCCATTGAGACCATTCAGAAAAACCACCATCAACTAAAATTGTATCAAAGTATTTATTCAATTAAATTATATATATGACAATGGAAACTTAAAACTAAAGGTTAAACTAAATTAGTAGGTATACAAAAAGAAATCTTACTTTCACCAACTTCTTTAATATAACTGTCACCAATGCAATACAGATCATCAGAATTGGCAGAAGGTATTGGATTAGAACAGGCCCTTGTTTTAACACGCTGGTTACCTTCACACAATCCTTTCCCCCAACTGCTCCATTCTGACCATGTAGCCCAGCCACCTTAAAGCCAAATTTCACTGATTTTCAAAAAAATTATTAGTTAAATAATTAGCTTACAACAATATCGTTTAGACGTACCTACATCTAAATAATGCAGCAGATATTTTATATTAACTTAATGCAAAGTAATAAATCAATAGATTTATTACTTTACATTAAGTTTACGTAAAAAATGAAACTAATAAACTTAGTAGCAGCGTTGTAAGGTAAAACTTTGTTTAAAGTAATCGTAGTATCACTAGAATTATTTTTGCGATTACTAATAAACGAAATCGTCGAACCTGCGCCGAATCATTTCGAAATAATTTCGAAAAAAAAAAAACACTAATAAACGATAAAAAAAACAAAAAAAACGTCGTACCTGTGTCGAATCATTTTATAAAAAATCTCGAAAAAAAAAATTACTAAAAAAAGATAAGAAAAACCCATAAAACTAGTATGGAATAGAATTTATTTATAAGTTTTAAAACACAGAGAAAAGTGAAAATTTTCTCTTTAAAAAGATTGTCAAGGAAGGATGTGATTTCAAAAATTCACATCCACATCTAATTAGAGTTCAGCCTTCATTGGCTTTTTCTTTTCTTTTTCTTTTTTTTTTTTTTATTTTTAAAATTATGAATCCAGGTTCATTACCTTGAGAATCATAATTTTAAAAAACCTTTTTTTGAGCATTGACTATTTCTATGAAAACTGAGAAAATGCAAAATAGGAGAAGTACAAAATTTCTAATCCAAGATATGAAGTTTTTAGAATACTAAAGTGATAAGTTATTTTTAATTAAATTCAACCCGTCGATTTATGAAATCTTCGTTTAGCATTCGGTTTACTAAATTTACAACTGGTTTATGATTATTTTGGGATTGGCAAACTTAAAGAATTAGCAAGCGAAAATAGGAAGTGAAAAGAAGAGCATTTTAATCCATTCTTGATGCACTTGTTCAAAATTCATATCCAGTAATTAAGTTTAAAGATCATTCACAGAGAAAAACTCCATTGTAAAGTTTGAGTTTCGATATTGCAAATTATCTTGCTTTAAATATTTTTTAGATTTTATTTTAACAATTCGATACCAGTAAGTAATTGTTAATATTTAACCTGTTCTTTAGTAAAGCAATCAATAAAAATCGATACATAAAACTTTAAAACTTGTTGATTTTAATAACAAGGAAATTAAAAAACTAGTGCAGTTTTCCATAAAAGAAGTTTAGAAAATGATTTATCTTGAACTATTAAAATGAAAAACATTACCTTTTACGTCAGATAGGCAATTGAAACCCCTAAAATATAAAAGAACCAGTGTCAAGCATTTTAGAAATATCATTTGAGTGCTAAGTTTGTTTAATGCTCCGACCACAGCAGGGCAACATTAAGGAACTAAAAACGTTCTCATAACTGTGCTCACTTTTTGGTATATAAGTTTACCCAGCTTACAAGGTATGACAAACAATTTTAAGTGTTTGTGCAGTTGTCTTAAAAAAGAAAGTAATATATTAAGTTTATTGAAATTGTTTATTGAACGTTTTCTTTTAGTTAAACTTAAAGCTCTTTTTTTTCTACTTCGAATTAAAATAATTGCGTAATTTTGATTAACAATTTATCTCTGATCGTAATTTACTTTGTTCGATGAGTTGTTCAGGAGGACACCTAAAAATCGGTTTTTACTTAAAAAAGTTTGTTTCAAAATTTTACTATTCAGCAGTTGTTACTTTTACTATGGAAATTTATGTTGTTTAACGGCCCGACGAATGTTGCCGTTTTCAAAAGGGTGAGAAATTAAAGTTCCTTAAATAAACTTTTTTTTAATAAAAACAAAAAAATTAATTTGACTCTTGCATGACAAGCGTCGGTGGTGTAACGGTTAGCATTGTTGCCTTCCAAGCAATAGATCCGGGTTCGATTCCCGGCTGACGCATATTAATTTGTTATATTTTGTCATTTTTGTTTCTTTACCCAATAATCAAGGTTTGTCAACTTTTAACTTTTTACTAAAAATAAAAAATATTTATTTAAAAGTATTTTATTAAAAATAAAAAGTTAGAAGTTAACATACCCTAATTATTAGGTAAAGAAACAAAACTAACAAATCGTTATTTTGTTTATTAAACGTTATTAATTTTTATTGTTAAAAATAAAAAGTTAAAAGTTGATATACCCTAATTATTAAGGAAAAATAGACAAAGAAAAGAGAAAATTGATTTCCAGTCGCTACCCCTTCTTTGAATCAGTCTAATTTTTTTTTTTTTTTTGCTTTTGGGTTAAGTACTTAATAAATGGCCAAAAATTTCTTATTGATAGTCGTGAAGAATGCCTTCATCTAATGGAGCATTTATTTTTTCACTGTTGTATTAGTGACAAACGGCTTCACCTAAAAAATGTCGTAGTACTAAAATATGCTTCATTCAGAGAAAAATGTATTTAAATAGAGATTTCAATTTCGTTAAATTACATTTTTCTCTACATGGCCAGCAAATTGAGAAATGGTACCTAATATAAGCCACTTACATAAGATAAAACGGATATATCTAAGAATGCTCATATATTAAAAAGTTTTATCAGACGATTATAGTCTAATAATGAACTAGGAACTACTATATACTAAGAAAAATATATTTTTTTTTGGCAAAAAAGAGAATAGTAAAATATACTCTGTTTGGCTAAAAAACCTTTTTTTTAGGTTTATAGTAGTACTTTAACAGAGTGTTTATTTGTTATTCAAATATAGTTAGTGTGTTAAATACGAAATAAAAAAAACAGTTGAGAAATTTTTAAATTGCTATTTATATTTTGAACCAAATTAGCTTTTTTTGATAATTTTTTTTATCTCTTTCTTCTCTTGTTGTTGTGATTTTTTTTCTTTTTCTTTTTTAATCTTTTTTCTTCAGTTGCTTTGACTTTTTTGATTTTTTTTCTTTCCTCGTCATTCAAATTTTCGATTGCAATGCTTTTTGTGAAGTTAATACAAAATATTTTTGAACCTTTCTTTGATTTTCTTTTGACATGATTGTATATATATTTGGATAAGGCAAAATATCATTGTCACTGTCATTAGCAGAATCCTTTGTACAAGACTAAATTGGTGTCAGAATATGCTGAAAAAAAGCTTCATTTGGCATCTGATTATAATGAGAGGGGGTTTCATTGGTCAAATAACAAGGCTGGCCTGTAATTTCATTTGGCATTGGATTTGACTGAACAATGGTTTCATTTAGAATTCGAATAGGAAAATCTGTGTTTTCATTTGACACTGGAACATCTATTCCTAAAATGTCCTTTTTACAAAGGACACCTACGTAGGTGAACTCTTTTTTGTTTAAATTCTTTATATCCTTTTACAAACGATCTGGGATGTCATAACTATTCTGGATACAGAAGTTGAAATTAGTAAACTGCTCATGTGTTAAATAAGTATCCCATACCAAAGAAGCAGTTTTATTGCCAAAGTTTACCAAATCAGTAATATATGCTATTTTTGGACTGCAACGGAATATAATTCAATTGAGTGATGAGAATCATCACTCAATTGAATTTAAAAGAAAAAAGTGATGAAAATTATCAACTATGAGAACTTGTGGCCATCAATTTTACAGGTGCATCTGTAGTATTGAAAGATTGAAGAGATCTAGTATTTTTATCTTTTGTTATCAATAATGGCCGGGTTAGACTCGAGTAACTACTGCGTGTAACTAAACTGAATCTTGAGTTGTAATAAAGATTTATTTTTATTAAGTTGCATTAAATATGATCTTAGTAAAAGTTGATATATAACAAGTGACAAGATAAAAATCATTCAGAAGCACAGCACATAGCAACCCGGTTATTGCTTGTGAATAGTAAAAAAAACGAACGTTGAATATGTAAACTTGTATAGCACCAAACTAGTTTTTTTAAAAGTGAGAGGAGCGCTTAGAGAGCAGTAATAATTTACACTGATTTTAATTTTCTTTTGCAATTAAATATTTCTTTGTGGATATAACTTTTGAGAATCAACACAACTGAAAAATTGCATTTTTTGGTATTTAGTTTAGCGAGTTATGATCAAAAAACGGAGAATTTACCTTTATGAAAGATATTTTTGTAACATGCTTTTTTTTACAAACGGTTTGAGAAAACAGTTTATCTAATGGAATCTAATTTTTGTTGAGTTATATTCAATTAAGGTGGCAGTAAATAATCTAAAAAAGCTTTTTTTCATTATTTAAGAATAACTGGAATGCCTTGATATTGCACAATTTTGTTACACTTATTTGTTAAAATTATCGTCTATTTGTTGTATTTATCGATAAACTTATCATTAGATAGAAACAATGTGATAACTTTTTAGTAAAAAGTATACAGAATAGGAAATATACCTTAATTCTTCTAAAGAAGATAAAATTGGACAAAGAATTAAAAGAGTATAATGCTATAGATAAATTATAGAACAATAGCAATAAGAAGGAAGAAAAAGTTTCACATCTTTTATACATAACACAATTACAAACTCTGTTAAAAAATTACAATTTGCAGTAGATGAACACTAAAGATTTAGATTCTGATCGGTTTACTTGATTAGGATTGACACCTACAAAAATAAGTAACATACATAGAAAAAATTTATAATTATATATATAAATTCATTTATACTTATAAATTTAATATAAACAAAGTTGATCAAATGCTTAAATAACTTCATACAGTTTTCACTTCAGTGTATTCCTTCAAAGCATATTCACCTCTGAAAAAAAAGAAAAAAGTTTACGTTTGCTCTTCTAAGATATGAATTCAAAGCATTTTCTTAGTCTCTCGAAACAGACTTAACCAGTAATCAGGATGAAGACGAGTTTTAAAAGAAAAAGAAAATACTCACAACTCTCTTCCTTGTCCAGACATTTTAAAACCACCGAACGGAGTTTGAGGAGTACAAAGATCATAACAATTAACCCTTAACGAATTAAAAAGTTACGACTTAAAGTACACGCCATTAGGAAATATTTGTGCAACAATCGATTAGATGAATATTTGAAGAATGTTTCTAAAATGTCATGGTCAAAACATTTACATGTGTTTTTTCAAAAAAAAAAAAAAAAAAAAAAACTGGCAAAGATACTTATAAAATATTAATTATTTTACCAAACAGTGCCAGCCTTTATACCATTGGCAACTTTCATAGCTACGTTTATATCGTTTGTCAATACACCAGATCCCAAACCATAGGAAGTATTATTTGCTCGTCTTACAACTTCATCTAGATCATTAAACTTCAAAATTTGCTGCACAGGTCCAAATATCTGCAAAGAAATGAATGATAATAAAAAATAGGATTATTAAGCAAAACAATTTTTGTCAAGAATTTTTATTTGAGATCAAACTTTAACACCTCTTCCTTTGAAATAGTCATATCATCTGTGACATCAGCAAATACTGTTGGCTGAATAAAATAACCTTCTGTACCAAGCGAACTTCCACCACACTTTAATGATGCACCTTCTGTTTTACCAGACTCAATCAAAGCAAGAATCTTCTTAAACTGTGCTTCGTCTGCCTATTAACAAAAACTAAGTTTATGATACTTCCAAGATATAAATAATAATATATTGGTACAAATAATATATTGGTACAAATAATATATTGGTACAGATTGCAGCTAACATTTTAACGCTTGTTTTACCACAATTTATTCTTTGCCTGTATTCATATTACATTAAATAAAGTAAATATGTTCATTACAAATTAGCATTTAATAAGTTAACATTTAGTTAAATATCATTAGCAAACAAAGGTGCAAAACAAAAGTTCCAAAAATCAATACAAATATTAAAACAGTAAGCATATTTATATTCAATATTATATAAGCTTACAATTAACCTCATAAAAAGTTGAAAAACCTTGGAAGTGAAAGACATAGATGGTTAATGATATTAGTGGCAAATAATAACAACAGTATATGATATCAGCAACAAAAGTATTCAAGAAATGGAGGTGTTAAAACATCTGCAACAAAATGTCAGGTTATTACATTAAACATCAAATGAAAACAATCAAACAAGATTTCATACCCATGTTTGTCAATCACAGAATAAAGATTAAAAAAAAAAATCCTTAAAACTTAAAAAACTTACTTGGGGACCTTGCATTGTCTCTTCATCCCAAGGATCTCCTACCGTACGGTTTAAAGCCATTTCGGTAGCTTTAGCAACAAACTGATCATAAATATCTTGATGAACAAAGGTACGTGATCCAGCACAACAGTTTTGTCCATGATTATTGAACAAAGCATAATGAGCTATCTTCACAGCCCATGACACTGTTATAAAATAAACTCCAAAGAACTAACTGGCATTGAATTTTTATTACTATATTTTTTAAAATGACTTTATAAGAAGTATACCATCAACATCTGGAAATATAATAAGTGGACTCTTTCCTCCCAGTTCCAATAAAACACGCTTTAAATTTGATTTTGCAGCAGCTTCCATAACAATACGACCAACCTGTTTCATGAAATTAATAGCCCTGTTTAAAATAACCAGTTAACAGTCAATGAACACTAATAAAGAAAAATGACCAAAGAACACCTGAACCTCATCTGCAATGATCCTGTTATTATTCATAGAAAACCAATTAATCAGAAAAAGTAATTGGAAAGTTAGAAACTAATGCTATATATTTTCTTTAGCAGTCATCAAAAGAATTGATCACATTTTTTGACAATTGAATTGCATCAAATATTACTATACTTATATTGCTGTAAAGCAAAGTACACATTTTTAAGAAATCATTTTCTAAAAACACAAAAACGTAGTTAAATTTTTCTTCAACTTTGTTAAATTATTCTTTAAATATAAGCAAGCAAGATTGATTTGTGTATCTTAACACCAAGTTAAAAATGGGCTTGACTACTGGATAAGGTAGTCAAGCCCATATTTAATTTTGTGTTAAAATACACAAAAAACTGATGATGATGATGATGATGATGATGATGATGATGATGATGATGATGATGATGATGATGATGATGATGATGAACATATTTATTTGCGGTAATGCAACCTAAAAGATTCGTTAATGCTGCCAATTTCGGTTTTGCAATGCTGAAATTCGGAAAGGTAACTGCACAATTCAGTAATGCGACACCCCACTTTCTTTTTTTCTCGAAAAATATCGAAATTTGGTATGGTAACTTATAAACTGTTACTGCACTCATTTTTTAACCGCCATTGCAACTAACGGTATAGCGAAAAAGTTCATTTGTGAAAATCCATGAAATTTTATATCTTTAAGAAAAGTCTTTCTAAAGTTACTTTTATCAGTTCTTTTTTATTATAAGGCTATTTATTATCAATCAATATCTTATGATATTGAAAATAACCAGTGTCTAAAGTTCACTTCAGACGCTGGTTCAGTATCATAACCAAGTTTTTTGTAGCTAGCTTGTTATTTCTTTTTAGTATATGTAGATACTTTTTCATATAAAATTATAGAGAATATTAAATAATTAAAAAGTGTTTACTTTGCAAGAAGAATTTAGATATTGAACTTTATGGAGGTACATTATGGGTGTGTGATGAGTATGTTATCTGTAAGGCATGTGCAGGTGGGGAAATTTGATATTTTTACAATATTCTGATATTTCATTTTCAGCAAATACATGTTTATACAAACAATAATGTTCATTACTTATAATAGATAGTATTTTTTATTTATGCATATCTATACATTCTTTTATTCTTGATGCAGTGTCTCCAACCACAAAAAGGATGAGTTAGTAGGCAAAGGTGTGCGTGTGTGTGTGTATATATATATATATATATATATATATATATATATATATATATATATATATATATATATATATATATATATATATTATACACACATATATGCATATATATAAACATGGAGCATGAATGCTTTCTTTTAATTTTAGCTTTCCAGAAATTTACAACAGAAGCTAAAAAGGATATTTCATCTTCGATATTGCTGACATCTATTTTTTCTGGTCAAGTATGTGTAATTTGCATACTATTGTGTATACACAATTTTTGTCCATTTATATATATCATGTAAAAGCAGTGTTTATATAAATTATATTTACTAATTCTTTTTAAATAAAATGCTACAGTGTGTCAATAAGTAACATTTACTAATTTTTTTTAAAAGAAATGCTTTAAAAGTTTAATTTTTTTTTTTTTAGCTTTATAGTTATAGACACAATACGTTTAAAGCAGGTATTAGTTCATAGTATTAGTTCCTGAAGCAATTATTTAACTTTTTGCGAGAGTAGAACAAATATCAAGAATTTAAGTATGCTTTTTTCTATTTTTATTATTTAGTTGAATTTATTGTATTTCTTTTATTATACTTAAAAATTATATATTTTACTAAAATAATATAGTAATGCATAATTGTTAGCAGTCAATAGTTATTGTATCATATTAGGCTGAAGTATTATTAAGTTCTTACATAACAGAAAAGTATTGATGTAGTTTTATATTATTTATTTAGAATTGTGCTGTTCTGATTATTCTATTTCTTTATCTAAACTTATGTGTTTCTAACAGCTGTTTTAACTATTTTTAGAAATGAGTTGTTAAGTAATTTATCTGAGGGTACTTAAAGTGATCATTCTTCTGGTAATTAAATAATATAATGATATAAATTTATAAAATATATATGATTTTGCATGTCAATTTAACACAAGATTACTTTCAACTGTATGCATAAATGTAATATACCCACATTACAAATTTTTGTAAGTTACTTATGTTTTAGTTAATTATACAAAATTATTTTGCAATTTCTTGTATACTAAACATTGACCAATCAAATTGTTTTTTGAAAATAATTGTATGTTGAGGTGTTTCCAGAAAGATATACAGAATTTCTCTTAGAGTATATCAATTTACAAATGTTTGTCTTGTTGGTGAAGGTCCCATCAATTTTTTCATAAATAATAGTAATTAAATAAATAAGTATTACTTATTAGTAAATTATAAATATTTATAGTGAAGTTTTAATTCTGTTTCTAAATCTCCTTATATTAATCTATAGATTTTGATGTAACCAATGAAAAGTTAGATTTTTTATAAAAAAAGATTTTTAATTTGATTTTTAAATACTTATATTTCAGAATAATTTTACATTGTATATTTCTTATCATTTAGCAACTGTCACATAATGAAATTATCCTTGAACTTATCAATTTATGTGAAGAGGATGAGTACAATGTAAACAATTTAGAATATTTTTCTAATAAAACTCAATCCTATTTTTGTGTGGTTTTTTGTCAAAACTGGCTCAATCAAAATTGAAAGAAAGTCAATTTGACTAGATATTTTTATTAATAAAAATCTCTAAATGTTTATTTACATTACATATTTATTATTAGTATGTATGTATGTTTATGTGTGAACATATTTTTTAGCTTCAAGATTTTTTTAGCTTTTGTCATCAACTTATATGGAACATCTACACAAGATAGTTCACAGAAGTTGATAACTGATATTTAATTTTAATTGTGTTTAGTGATTTTAATCAAGTATAATAGATGATAGTCCTGTTATTTATTTTGCACATGACAAATATGCATATTTACTATTATTTCTATTGATAGGGAAACATAATCAAATGTCTACTTGATGACTTCTTGGTAGAGGTATGCTCTAAAAATATAATTAGGCATCATAGTTTATATCTTTATTTTGTTTTTATAAATCCTGATTGTTATTTAATAAATAATATTCTTCATTTTAACAATGAAGGATAACAGAAGAAAATATTGCTCGTACAATTGACAAAGACGAAAAGGCTAAAGAAGTTCTGAGTGATTTTACAATAACACAAATAGTTTCAAAAGTTTGGTATGAAAAAACAAAAAGCAGAATAAAGAAATAGAAAGAGTGAAATCCAATCTGTGACAAATATAAATTATAAAGATGTCAACTTATAACAATTATGTAGTAGATATAAAAAAGTATGGTTTCGATAAAAAGTATTTTTTGACATATTTTCAAATGCATAAGTTAGACTTCAAATTCCTTTGCGGTTCCATAAATCAGGTCATATATAAACTGCACCTGTCTCCAAAACAATGTGCTTGATAATTTAGCTAAGCAATCACTCACCTTCATAAAGCTAGTTTTAAATATTTGAAAGTCTATTAAAACTTTCATAAATAGTTGAAATATATATATTCATAAATCGCACATGACGCTACTATAGTAGGGTGTGACAGTTGCCCCAAAAATATTAAATTTTTATTGTAGAGGGCTGTTCATAATTTTAGTATTGCATATTGGTCTAACTAGCATTTATGTGAAATTTCAAGAAAATTGTGCAACTTTTGTGGTAGCTCTGATCTTGCAAAGTTTTTATTTTTTATAATTTTTATCCAATTTATTGGGCAGGGTCCGACTGGCAGTAAGGGGCCTGGAGGCAAGACATAGATAAGGCCCTTATTGTAGCAAAAAATTAAGCACAAAATAAATTAAACCCTTAGCCACTTAAGGGTTTAATTTTGGTTTTTTTAGAGATAAGGGTAGAGGATATTTCTAATAATATTATTCAGTAAAATGTGACAAATAATTTAATTCTAGAAATAACTACAATATTTATTGCACTGTTTTTACAAAATTGAAGCATATAAACATTATTTATTATTATTATTTATGTCTTTTTGTGTGTTTTACTTGTTCATTTTTTTATAGTTAGGCCCAGGACCTTCGTATCTGGCAGGGGCCAGGGGGAATATACCCCAGACCCTCAACCCCTGGACCCTAGGTTGACCCTGATGTTTATTACTATTTGTTAATGAATTTGAACTGTAGCTTGAACTCCTTTCAGAAAAATATATATATTGATGTTTTTTTAGATAAATATTATTATATGTTATTACATATTACTGTTATTGTAATTTGTAGTATATAATCATGGATAAAAAAGTACACAAAAAATATATGAAATTGTTACTTGGCACCATTCCTGGAGATGATGACAAGAAAATTAAAGGTTCTAAATTGCCAACACAGAGACAAGTATTGTTATGCCTTTTATCAAACCTGAAGGATTTGCACTGGGATCAAGCTTTATCTGCAACTATAGAAAATGTACTCTTACACTATCAGAAAGCCAATATCCCAACTCTAGAAGGCAGAAACAATATTGTTAGAGTAATCAAAGATTGCTATGAAAAGGAATTCATTAGTTTGATGAAATTGAAATATTATAGAAGACGAGAGGATGAACCTAGAATAATAAAATTTAAATCAGAATTGAATTTGACAATGAAATTTTATAAGAACGCAGTTCTAAAGGACATGCTGCTGAGAAAAAGGGGATAACTAAAGTTGAACAAGACGCCATTGATGTTGATATTGAATTTATGAAAAGCATGTTGAATTATAGAGTAGCTACATATTCTAGGTTGGATAAAGTAGTCACAGAAAAGACAAAAAAGCAAATAAAGACAAAAACATCATCTGGAGTGAGAAGAATTAAACCCGTGTAAATGTACTTTTGAAATGATAAATCTTGAACCAGACACTAGCTCTTGTGAGGATGAGAATATTGAAGAAGTTACCACCATAGCACAAAGAAGGAAACACAGAAGATTAGTTAAATGTGGCATAGATATCTTTGTTCCTCATGATATATTGAAAAACCCTGATCATGTTTCATGCAGTATCTGTAACAACATCTTATCAACCCAACTTAATGCAATTGTGCATTCCCTTGTAGCAGCATGTGGGGGTGACCTTTACAAGCTATGTCTAAATGCAAGGACAGCCCAACGGTATAGAACCGCCATTGTACCTGAAATAAGTTTGAAGATCAAAGAAAGTTGGATGCCATCGTCTATAATGCTTGTGCATCGGAACGGAAAACTTATGGACACTCTTGATTCCAAAGGAACAGATGACCGATTGCCAATTCTTGTGTCTGGGGCTGATGGGACAAAGCTCCTTGGCTTCCTCCACTTCCAAAATCAACTAAAGAAACTGGTAAAGTTCTTGGAAACATCATATCAAAAGCAACTAAAAAACTTCTTAGAGAATGGAATTGTGAAGAAAATGTTATTGGTATGGTTTTTAATACAACTTCATCAAACACAGGTAAACTTAATTAATTAAATTTAGAATATATGAATAAAGATCTTACATCTACACTGTAGACGTATGCATTTTCCGGAAAGAGAACTGCTGCATGTGTGTCTTTACAAAAGGAATTAGATCATGCCCTATTCTGGTTTCCTTGTCGAAGGCGTGTGGGTGAATTACTTTTGAGTCATTGCTGGGAAGGTTTGAATGTTTAGACATCAGCTAGTCCAAATATTTTGATCTTTCAAAGGTGAGTCTAATTGAATATACAGTTGGTGTTACCTTTAATCAATGAAGAGATACATATAATAGTAAAAAGCTACTATTAAAAATTGGGATGAGTAAACTTACTCTTTATATTTTTAACTTACAAGCTAACATTTATTTACTATCTTTTTCACTTTTCTAGGTTCAAAAAACATTTCCCTCAACTGTCATCAGATGAACAAGCGAAGTATCATTACCCTAATATGATGTTTATAAAAGAAGAACGCCAGCAAGAGATGACTAATTTTTTTCGTGAATCTTTAATACAATCTTTCACACGAGGTGACTACAAAGAGCTGGTTCAGCTTTGTTTGCTTATAATAACTAAGGGATCTGAACCAAAGAACTTCAAGATGCGTTATCCTGGTGCCCTTCACAAAGCAAGGTGGATGAGTAAACTCCTTCATACTCTAAAGATTGTGCTTCTGTCAGGACAGATCAAAGAACATTTTCAAAAAGCTGAAGTTGTTACTAGCAACCAAATAAGAAAATTGGAACAATTTGTTGTGTTCACAGTTTTAGTATATGTGCAGTGGTGACTTGTTTGTCCTGTACCAGCTAGTACAACAGTTAATGACTTGATTTGTGGAAAACCTGGTAAAACATGCTGAGCATGACTCAACTCTAGTCGAAAATCCTTGAATGGCATTCAGTCGGCATACTTGGTACTTAGCTGAGGAGTTGGTTCCATTGGCTCTGTTCTCATCTATGGTAGCAGTAGAAATTAAAGAGGAAATGAGGAAATCCATTCTTTTCTTTGAAAAGACTTTTGTCACAAAGATAGTTGGACTTAACTTTGGGGGATATGGCATGCCCTATCTTCCTCCTACAATAGAATATGGTACTTCTTTACTTAATCTAATTGGGCCGGATTCATTCAGATTTTTTAGCAATTTTGGTATGCCCTATAAATTCCTCTATGCTCCAGCACATGATTGGATTAATAGGGAAGACTATCAAAACATGAAGCCGATTGTCGACAAACTTCAGGTGGTAAATGAGGCAGCAGAGCGTGGTGTAAAGGTGTGCAGTGACTTTCTAGGTGTAACTAGGGATGAGAAGCACTTTAAAGATGTTCTCCAAGTAGTAGAATCTGATAGACAAAGGATTCCTAATCAGCAAAAGCAATTTTGTGCACAAAAAGAGAAATCATGGTTTCTAGTCCAGGAAAACAAGTAATTTCATTTAGACAATTATACCTTATCATACCATGTAAAAATAACTTTTTCATATCATCTTGTACTTTGCATAGCTGTATTTAATATAAGAAAACCGTTTTTATTTTCTAAGCTCCACCATGGTATTAGAGTGTAGGAAAAATAGTGATTTTTAGGCTAAATTCTGTATTTTAAATTTGACGGTGCTCATTCAATTGTGGATTAATCTTAAAAAAAAACATTATAAATCTTATTTTTATGACTAAATACAACACCAAAATTATGAACAGCCTCATACAACAAAGTTGGGGCAACTGTCACACCCTATACTATAGTGTATCAAAAACCAAGAATTTTAAAATAATTTTTTTTTAATCTTAAAAAAAAAAGCAAACATTTAGCATAAAGTCTTTTCCTAAGAAAGGGATCGCCACAATACAGCCCATGGGCAGATTCGAATTGTAACATTAATTCCTCCCGCAGACTCTTGTTGTGGTAAAAATACTGTCCTAAGAGACTATTAGATATAGAAAATTCGTCTTTGTAAATGAACAGAATAAACTTTGTAACAAATCCCTGACGCTTTAAATATTCCATGAAAATGTAAGCTTTTAATGCTAGTGCGTTAAGAAAATTTGTCCTTAATTTAAACCAAGTATGTCAAATTGGCGGCTCCTTATATAGCTTTTATAGTTAAAAAGTAAGTCTAATAAAACTAACAAGCGATTGTATTACAATCTTTTGCATAAATTATAAAAATTAATTAATATTCAGTGTGAGGACCCCTATACTAGTATTACTTTTAACTACCCCTACACCGAAATGGCTTTGACATGGATGATTTAAACCTAAACAGTTACGGAAATTAGTTTAATATTGAAGCTCTCATGGCATTTTATCCTAAAAAATCAGCTAAGTTGAAAAACTAATCCGTGTCTGGAGCTCGATTTAATTATAGCTTCAAATCAATACAAAGTATATTTGAATTAACAGAGACATTTTTATTCTTTTCTCGGTATTGCAACGGCTCTAAAATCGGTAACGCCACCGAGTTAACAAATATGGTCACAAAAACTTTTAAAAATAATTTTTTGATTTGAAGTAAAATATTTTCTTGGATTTCATATAAAACTGAGATCATCACGCTAAAAAGATTTTATTTGCAGTAGCGAAAAAAAAAAGTCAATTTTTTATACGAGAAAAATTCTCAATTCACAAACCTGAAGAAAATTTATCTGTGCGATTTTCTTTAACAAGCTTTTTAAAAAACTATCTAATGATGGTGATGCTGACCAAATTTGACAGAGGGGATAATGATACAATAACACGTGATGAGACACAAACATAGGAATATTACATATCCGAAAGTGATTTTCAAGATTGCCTTAAAACTTTAACTGGTGATGATTGATTTGGTAATGTTGCTTTGAGTACACAAAAATAGTTAATAAAGAGAAAAAATGGACTTCTAAATTTTGATAACATTTTTTTCGGATGAAATAAAGGTCATTTATATATAAAAGAGCCCAATTCAGACTAGACATATTAGTGCGGCATCAAAAAACGGAAATAACACAAGCTTAAAAAAAGGTTGCAAAACCGAACAGAGATCTACATGGTGATGATGATGATGATGATGATGATGATGATGATGATTATCATCATGATTAATTTGTTTAGTGTCAAGTTTGATAGGAAACTGAAATATTTTAAACTGAGATCAAACTAAAATGAAAAAATCTAAAAAATACAGCTGTAAATATATATACCTCTACAGATCCAGTAAATGCCACTTTATCAATATTCATGTGTGAAGAAATAGCTGCACCAGCAGTTGGACCATAACCAGGCACAACATTCAGAACACCAGCAGGAAATCCGGCCTAAAACACAAGCATAAATTCGCTAACTATAAATTAGCTAGCATAAATTTACATTTAAAGTTTTTAACACATTTAAAATGTAATTGCATTTCTGACACATTAATCTTACTTCTTTAACAAGAGAAGCAACATATAGAGCTGTGAGAGGAGTCTGTTCAGCAGGTTTCAAAACTATTGTACATCCACATGCAAGAGCTGGCCCTAGTTTCCAAGACATCATTGGAACTGGATAATTCCACTAAAACAAAATCAAAGATTTGTAATGGATTAAGAAAAAAAAAAAGAATTTGAGCTTTAAAAATTATCAGTTTAAACCAGCCTTAAAAATGTTAACTCCTCTAACTAATTTTCTAATCAAACCAGAGGAGGAGGAGGAGGAAGAGAAGGAGGAGGAAGAGAACGAGGAGAAAGAGAAGGAGGAGGAAGAGAACGAGTAGGAAGAGAAAGAGGAGGAAGAGAAGGAGGAAGAGAAGGAGGAGGAAGAGAAAAAGGAAGAGGATGAGATCTAATGTTAACTTATTAGATTGTTGTTTAAGCACTTGTAATATACTCAACACTTACAAATAAACATAATTAAAATTTTCAAACATTTCTTATTTTAGACAGCTTTAGAAAAGATTATTTCTGATTTTTACATCTATTCTTAAAGCTAGAAATCAATTTTTGTAATAAATAAACAATCTATTTTTTTAAAATATCTATACTTTAGCAATATTTCTTTTCAAGATTTTATAACAAGATTTATGCTTCACTTACAGGTATGATTTGCCCGACAACTCCAACAGGTTCATGCCTTGTGAAGCTCAATAAACCTCCATCTGTAACAATATTTAGAGTTGTATTTTTAAAGAAATGTAGATAGGTATTGGCACTCAATATATCATGGCTGTTAGAAAAAAGGGTTCTAATGCCTAATGTAAACTTTTTAGGAATTATTTCTTTACTTTGAGGCATTTATTTTTACACAAAGTATATGATAATATTTTTTGAAAAGTATATTTGTCATTAAATTATAAGGCAATATTTTCATCTCTACCTGCAGGTATGGTTTTTCCACATATTTTATCACACCAGCCAGCATAATACCTAAGAACATTAACTGAAGCTTCTATATCAGCAACAGAATCTAATAGTGGCTTACCATTATCAAGAGTTTCTAAACTCTAAAAAAAACAAAAAAACAACAACATGATTTTATCTGCTAGTACTATAGTATAGCATATATAATTTTTAGAGACAAACAGACCACCACATGTGATAAAATTTATCAATACAACTTCTTGTAAAAAAAAAACAAACAAAAAAAAACAGGCAAAATAATATTTGATCTATATTTACAGAACCTTGAAATCATATTTTAAATTAGCATCCAACATGTCTTTTAGTAACACCAAGCGCACATTGTGGTAAGGGGAATATATTTAACTTCATTATTAGTCTATAATAATACTCCTGATTATGAAAATGATTGTGATAGATTTAGGGGTCTCAACATTAATTCTTATTTTCCTTTTTCTTAAAATTATTTAAAAGAATTTGGAGAAGCTTGCAATAATGTTTTCATTTGTTAAAGTCACACAAACAGCTATTTAATGTATTAAATTCTTAAAATGATATTTTTAAATTGCGTTTTAATTTTAGCATGCTTGATTGTCTGATACATTAATATGCTCCCATACAAAAGACTTTATTGTTAAACTTCAAAAAATACATCAATAGACCTGAGTTTTAAAACTAACATTTAACTCTGTTTTAAAATTTAACTTACAAATAAAAATTTTTTTTACTTAGTCAATTTAAGTATTTTGCATAGGCTTTTTTTAATGCTTTTCATAGTTGTATCGTTTTTCATGTATGTTTTTTTCATCCTACCAGTATACCAAAAAACATTCTACCAACTAAGGCTGATGCTTTTTGAATGTATCTATATATCAGAAAGAATTCACCTGGTAGTTCAATTGTTTAACTGATAAAATACTGGCTGCAAATATTATATCTTTTTGGGAAAAAGCTGGTATACCAATCATTCCCTTGAAAAGCATTCTTATCAGACTATTTAAATTGGTAGGTGATAAAGAATGTCAGCCGCATACAGAAGTTTAATGCATTCTTTTGAGGAATTGTTTGATATATGCCCTTGCAAATATTTTGATAACAAAAAAAGAGATTGTAAACAATATCAATGCAATGTCATTTCAGAATAGGATTTTTATCTTAATCAAAAAGGATTAAGGAATATGACAATTAGTAACATAGACAAAAAGGAAACCAAGAAATTACAAACAAAATTTTACAAAAAGTCCAAGGAAGTGCATTGTGTTAAAAATGGTATAAGTGTACCATCAACTAGCACTTTCTATAATGCTAAAATATGTCAAGATAAAAGTTATACCAGCAATAATAATATACCAACAGAATTTTCAAGTGAAGATGACAAATATTCATTACCACCATTTGAAGAAAGTACTGATGTGAAAAAAAAGCCAAAAGAATCCAAATTTGTGGCAGATTAAACAGACAAATATCAAATTTATGTTAATTAGTAAATGTATTCTATAGGACATAAACTTAGACTCTGCTAATATCTTAGAACAAACAAAACGTCAAAGACAATTAGATTTCTGGAAGAACAATAATACTATAAGACACACTCACAAGAAGAGCAGATTATTACTTGCATTGATTTTAATAGGAAAACTCATTAAACAGGAGTGGATAAGTATCTTTATAATAAAAAAATAATGAAGGTTGAAAAAGAAAATCACTGCTATTGCTGTTTTTCCTGGTAATAGATATATTGATTATGTCGCTTCTCAATCAGGGATGGCGATTGATACATCACATCTTGATACATAACTTCTTGAAATCTGGAAATATCTTCCTTAAAGAACAATTGCCAACGAAAAGGACCAGTTGAAAGTATTTGTGAATATAAAGATAATTGAAGATATATTTCTGAGAAAAGTAGTTATTTATTTAGAAGAAATTTTTTTTACCAACCATTTGAGATTTAACAAATCAGAACAGAATACTTCTTTTAAGAAAATCTTGATGATTATTTTTTAATTAAAATAGTAATTTGTAATTTGCTAGAATAAGTGGCTGACAAATCAGTGAACTTTTGCTCATCCCAGCTAAATAAATAAAAGAAACATTTAAAAGAAAAAAAATGTTTAAAAAAGCAATTATAGATAATATAAATAATATAAATTTCAATTGAGAAGACTTGCAAAAGTGGCAAAGAAATCATCAGACTGATTGCCAAGAAAAAAATTATTTTGAATCTTTAACAAAATAGCATTATATTCACCTAATTTTGCTGAATTTCAAAAGTAATATATCACTATGCTTTGACATTTTAAATTTGCTTCATAAAAATGGAAAGAATGAAATTTATTTAATAAACTACTTAAAAAATAACTCATTAATTTTTAAAAAACCTACTTAGCCTAATAATGTTTCTGTAGTAAACTTTCATAACTTAGAAAGATGTATAACTTTTCACTAAATATCAGGTGACTAACTATCAAAAAGATAATCAGAAGCACTGAGAATAAATCATGAAAGAAGAAGAAAAAAAACTCTAAAAGAGTCCCTGGAAGTAGCTGGTTGGCAAGAGTAAGGACCTTGGCTAAGGCATTTGGCTTTTGAAAGTCATGTTTGACCATAAAGATGGAGTCTTGCAATGCCAAAATATTTAAGTGCACCCATCTATACATCCCAAATATTGAAAAAAAAGGAAACAAAAAAGAAGGAAACAAAAGATTCTAATGCAAAATCATAAACAAAAAGCAACAAACCAAACAAAATGTGATCATCTATATAGAAATTCATGGAATATTGTTTATCTTAGCTGATAAATCTTAATTTAATCTGTCACACACTACAATCAGTGATAATAACAACTTCTACTCAAACAATATTTTTCAAAGCCCTATAAGTGTAAGGCAAAGGTCACCTGCTAAATTTTGATCAGTATATTTCTTTCATTTTTTTTTTCAATTTTTAAATACTTCTAAGAAAATGTAAATTGGAGAATGACTTAATTAATATTTTTTGTGTAGAATTCCAAGCAATTCTGAGAATAAGAAACATTAATTTATGACATATTTTATTGCATTTTTATGTATTAAACCAACATACTAGAAAAATAAACATAAAGTTTCCAAGATAATATACATTGTGGCCTGTTTGTCTTCGAAATCTCTAAATGATTACTAAAATATTGTCACTTAAAAAAACTGGGAAAATTAAATGAAGTTCAACCATTTTAAAAGATACTTTAAGTGTATTTTAGTATTTATAAAGGGTTGATCTCATGATTTTCGTTATAAAGAAATCGGTTATAGTACAAAAAACTATAAAGATAACAAAATAAATAAAATGGCAATTAAGCTCATCAAAAAAAAAGGTAAGCATTTACTGCCAGGTATTCTGCATCTCTTTCAATCAAATCAGCTAACTTATATATTAGCTTCCCTCGTTTAGATGCATCCAATTTTCGCCATTCTGAATCACTGGAAAATGCTCTTATGGCAGCATCAACAGCTTTATCAACATCTTCCTTATAACAAAAAATGGAATAAAAAGATATAAAAAACAACTTAACATGAAGTAGAAAAAAATATCATGAGACCTCTTTTTTTATTTTTTTTATTTTTTTTTTATTTTTATCTATTATGATTTAATTCTGATTGTCTAAATGTTAACATTTTAAAAACAACATCACAACCTATAACATAAACAGCACTTTAAAAAATGTTAATATAACTATTATGCTTAAATGATTTAATTTCTTATCTTGATTATTAAAAGTAATCCTAAAAGCTCAATTCAAAATTAATGCTTACTACTTATATATTTACTGCTATTATATCTTAAGATATAAAGAAAAAATTTAATACTAGAAAAGTTCTTCCTGGTTTGTTTTATTGAATCACTGAAAAGGTTGATTAACAATAAGACTTACAACTTTTTAAAATCGATTCCCAATATAAAAAGCAACTAGAATTTGATCTTTGGTTAGACTATGGTCTTGGTTAATTTGCAAAAAACATATACCAAAAATTGGAACATATATTGAAATCAATATACACACTAAAGAAGCACAAGTTTATTATAAATTTATATGAAATTAGTAATTGTAATTGGATTTAATAACAGACAATAAGGATAAAGAATGAATACTGATAGTGCTGGAACAAAACTATTTTCACTTCAAGTATACTTTTAACTTCTGACTCCAAAAATTTGAACTATTAGAACACTGACAGGATCTTGAACTTCAGAAAGTATCTGTTACCAGGAAAACAACTAATAAGTTTTTAAAAGAAGCCAGGTATGATTATACACTCCAAATATTGTATATTTTACATGGTAAAACACTGATATTTGATGTTTCATATATAATAAAAATTGCTCTTCTAGTATAAAGTATAGTTGCCTGGAGTGAACTGTTCATGAAATATTTAAATGAATTAACTATTACCAGAAATTGACTTAAGCATAAGAAGACATTCAAGATAAATAAATTGAGTATTATGATGTTTACACCTTATCTGCTTCTTGAACATAACATATTTCTTTACCATTACAAGGATTGACTGTAGGAAACGTCTTTCCACTGACGGAGTTGCACCATTCATTATTAATAAACAGCTATGTAAAAAAATTTAATCTTATTAAGAAAATAACAAATTGAATATAACTGTGTAAGAGTTATGAATACAAAAAGCAAGGTAATCTTTCAGAATGTTTAATATGCAATATCAGAATGTGAACATTCCACCAAGGTCATTAAAGTAATTGTTTTAATTGCTTTTACCATCATATTGTCATCAATATTTATTTAAGAGAATTAAACATAACCAACCTGTGTATACTTAATTTCAAGATTCTTTTTATTACTTCCCATTGTTGCCAAATAATGATAATTCAATAAGTTTTTGTATAGAATCTAAATAACTAGAATTGCATAAAAACATTATGCTAACATCACTAAGAATACTATTCTAAACAATTTATTAAACGCAGCATGTGAGAAATATTGTGCTATATCTATAGTAACAAACACAGTACGCAGATAGATCCCTTTAAATACATTGATGACATTATATAACCATTAGGAACATATAGTACTGCTGTGTAAGGGTAAAATGTGCAGTCAACTTTGTAGCCTCTTAGTTCTTCAAGTTAAGCTGGTAGTTATTTTACATTAAAAGCTAAACAAAAGTATTGATTAAAACAAGAGCCTTTTCACTTTAAAACCAGAGAGGTATTTAGGGAATTAAGTGTGAAATATTTCAATGTTTAAACTAGATTTTCCTGTTGAGCACCGGAATTACATAAATTTTATTTCAATTTTTAATTACGTCACGTCTGACTCCTAATTTAGCCTCTTACTAAAAAAACAAGTAAAAAAAGACAAGAAGGGGAATATAAAAATAAAGAAAAAAGCAAACGAATACAACGTTGATGATGAATTTGTTTGCCGTAGTTGATAATTTGAATTTAGAGGACAATTACGCCACATTAGCGTGCGGACATATAATAAGGATGACAACCTTCGGAAAATGAGAGGATCGGCTGGAAATAGCTTCTTGTTTCCGGAAATCAGAATATTTGTTACTTGAACAGTACCTTGTCCGTTGCAAAAAAGGTAAAACTTGCCGTTTTTATTTATATTTGAGCCTAAGTTTAACAACGTTTTAATTTTTTAAACTAAATTTCGAAGGAGCATTCGATAAGTTTTAAAGTTTAAACTTTTAAAATTTAAACTATATTTGATAAATGACCTCCTGCTGCCTCTTAATTAACGCATTGCCCTCATGCATAATTTACATAGCTCTGCTCTGTAGGTAGGATTTTTTAGAGCGTTTTTAGTTGTGGATCTTTAGACTATGATGATTTTAACTATATAAATAATTAAAAAACTTAAAGCAGTAAAAAAAAAACTGAAATGCATGTAAAGTAGACCAAGACTCCATTTAATTAAGGTTTGGCGCTAAGACGTTATGAATTATCAGAACGAAACTTCGATCATCAAACATTCGGAACTTTTTTTCGAAATATCACACTGATATTTTTTATTAATGCAGATAAAATAAACTTCTTGATTTATAAGAAACAAAACAACAAAATTGATAAAAAAAAACTATACATACATACATACATACATACATACATACATACATACATACATACATACATACATACATACATACATACATACATACATACATACATACATACATACATACATACATACATACATACATACATACATACATACATACATACATACATACATACATACATACATACATACATACATACATACATACATACATACATACATACATACATACATACATACATACATACATACATACATACATACATACATACATACATACATACATACATACATATATAACTACTACAATATGCGGATTCTGGCTCATTGATACTTTTCCATACTTAAGGAATTCAAGATGGTATTGTGTTTTTAAAATGTAAAAATGTTATTAGATTTCCATCTCATTGTTAATATCATGCCGGAACCTGCAAAGAAGTATAAAACTGTATCTTTTTCGTAATTTATTCCATAATGTTAAAGAGTTTATCATAGTCCATAAATGTAAAGCGCGGTTTTATTCCGTAGTGTCCAAGGGCTAGGGTGTGAATACCGTCTTGTAAGATGTGTCTTTTATCATCGTTAGCGCTGAGAGCGACTTTGTTGATTTCTTCGGTGTAAATGTTATGCTGATGAGATCGGATAACGTTCATAGCTGCAAGCTTTTCATTTCCACTGAATAAGCAGTCTTTATAATCTTGATGAGTGATGTGTTTTTGAACGACTTTCTTTTTAACTCCTTTGCATTTTTTGTGTTCATCTTTAGCGATCTTGTAAGAGTAGAGCTTAGGACGAAGTCCAACAAACTCTTTAATTATTTTTCCACCGGCCTCGTCTTTGAACATACCTATAATCTTATTATTTAACCCTACTTTAAACCCAACGTTTTCAATAGCAGGATGGTCTTTAGAAAAGTTGCTCGTGTCAAATTTGGTTTCAAGATCATCGACAATGTCTTGATAAAAATCATCCGTTTCGATTTCGTAAAAGAGTGAGTCAGTATCAGTCATGAGTAGTTTCGCGCGATCTCCGTATTTAGGTTTGATATAGTCGTAATGATGCTCAAACATGAGAATTTTGCTTATGTCTAGAACGCTCAGTCCTAAGTAAACAGGCTTGTTGTAAAAGAGTTTTGTTCTTTTCATGTGAACCGCTGCAAGGTTTTCATCAAAAATGGTATTTCTATCATAGTTAGGTTTTCTTGACAATTTTAAGACTTCTTTTTTAGTGGTGACCAGTTTAATATCAACATGCTTTCGAATATTCTCCATGGTTTTTCCAAAGACAGAGTTATTCATGAGCTTAAAAAATTCTTTTTCAAATTCGTTTTTAGCTTTTGCTCTTAATGTGGTGTTGAGGTCAATGTATTGTTTCATGAAAGGTTCTTCTTCAAAGGTAATACCTCGATGAATTTTGGTAATGATCAATCCAAGTCGTTCATAGAGTTTTAGGTTTTCGTGATGAATGACGTATTTTTCTTTGTTGTTTAAATTAGGAACAAGCTTGTCTACTTTATTAATTTTTAGTCTTTCAGGAGCTAAAGGATAGTCGTTGTGTAAATCGTGTAGACTTTTAGGATAATCCAAGTCCACTTCGAGAATACAAGGCATGGATTTCCAATTGGAGAGTTCATCCTCAGCCATCCATCTGAATCCTCTAACAGGAAGAGGTTTGCACATAGCCCATCCATATAAATTATTAGCGTCTAAGTATTGAATGAATTTAGAAGGTTTTGAAGGATCATAGTCTGGCATGTATTTGTTGTTAGCAGTTCCATGACGTTTGCTGATCATGCAAATTCCACCACGTATACCTTTTTCTATCATATTAAGCATATCAATATCAGACAGAAGCTCTAACTGAATTCCAGTTAGCTTTAACATAGCATCCCAAGCCAAACCAGGTGAGGTGTAATACCAAGCAGGGTCAAGCTTGTAATATTCCATGCAAGTGTCTCTGAAATTTTCAAAGACATCGGCAAGTATCAAGACGTCAGACATGTTGTACAGTTTTTGGTAATCTTTAAATGTTTCACATCCAAATACATTCCAAACGTTTTGTGCATGCGCGTAGTCTTCACAGCTTATTCTATCATCATTCAGTTTGGAATAGAATGCTTCAATAGGAGGCAATTGCGTTTCGGAGAACTTTTCAATCGAGTCCACCCAGTCATAAGGGTAAATACCTTTTTTTCTTAATAAATCAAACTTTTCTCCAGAGTAATATTGAGCAACGTTTTTGCATTGATCGTTGTTTAGATTTTTAGCCAAACCGTCTAAACTACCAGCCATGAATCTGAAGCTATCAATAAACCTTAATTCTTTCCATATTTCCTTTAGTTTACCTTTCTTATTAATAAATTCTCTTACTTTGATTTTTTTCGAGAAACTGATATATTTTTCTTCATTGTTGGGTATGCAATTGAGCTTTCCACCTAATTTCTTGATGAACAAATGGCTGTCATAGCCAGACAAATTATGTAAAATGATGGGTATGAATTTTGGAAGTTTATAATCCAAGTTGCATTTGTTATGAGCAGCTCCTCGATACTTTCCAGTCAAATGACAGTGGTCTAAGACTTTATCATCGTTAAGATCTTTATTGCAAATATGACATAGAGTTGCAGTCTCAAAATTCTTTTCATCCTTATCAGTAACCACTTTCTTTTTTACTATATCAATCTTGTCAAGAATCTTTATAAGATCTGATTCAAGCATGGTTATAAACTTTTGAGCTACGTCATCGTCATCGCTTTCAGCTGTGTACATGACTGGTTTTCCCTTGTAAAGGTTATCGTCAAAGCATTTGATATAATAGCAGAAGGAGCTTGGTACGTGCTTTTGGTATTGTTTGGTGTATGACTCTTTATTATTATATTCAGTGTTGTCCTCGATGGGTTTGATAAAACTTTCAAAGTCAGCAAATACAACGTATGGAACCCTCATAGACTTGTTATAGTTTTTAAACTGAACAGTCGTCCCTTCTTTAGGAAGTTCGATTCTTACTGAGGTGTTATCATAGCAATAAGGTTGATGCTGTTGAAGCTTTTCTTCCTGGTCATAGCCTTGCAAGCAATTTCTGCAATAATGTTGTTTTCTTTTACCTTTTGATGTTTGTGTAGACAATAACCTGCTTAAACTTTTAATAAGACAGTAATGGTCAGTGTCTTCGTTTGAAATAAACAACAAATCAACACAGTGCTTTCGATCTGTAAATTTAGATATTTTCAAAGGATAAAGTTTTTCATTTTCATACCCAAAGACGTTAATGTTAATGTCAGGATTATTTTTCTCAAACTTTTTAATTTGAGCGATCTTGACAGGAAACTCCATTCCATCCCAATTCAGCTCTTCTGATTTTAAAATAAGATCATTGTCAATTCTTTCGTTGTTTTTATTTTTCAGATTCAACGCTCGAGCGACTGACCATTTAAAGCATTGATTGTCCTTGTTTTCCATGTTGATGATAGCCTTTTTGTCTTTCAGCTCTTTAGACAGTTCAATATAGGAAGAACCGCTGAGAGGCTCGTAATCAGTAAAGTTAATATCCATCCTTAAAATCTTAGACAGGGTAGAATTAGATCCTAAAGCATTGTATTTAACACTACTTTCCAAAACTTTTTCTTCCATCTCACCCATGAGCTCTCTTACATTTGTAGCTGCTAGAATAATCTCTGATCTTGATGAAAAGCTTGCTTCCCGAGTCACTTCTTCACCAGTCATCATGCTTACAGATTTCATTTTACACGTTAAAATAATTCTTACTCTGGTGTTTCTTTCCCCTTCCATGGTTTGAATGCTAGACTCTCTTACCAAATTAAAAAAGGATGCAATGTCTTGGTATCGAGAAGAAGGTGTGTAAGAAAATTGTCTCACAGAACTCTCCGCCGATTGTTCAGTCATTTTAAACTTTACTGTAAATGGTTTTGGCACAGGCTGTACTATAATTGGCACGGGTTGTTTATACTCTGTTCTTAATACAAGTGATTTGATAGACTGTATCTTTTTATCGATTTGTTCTACTGATTTGCTTACCTTATTCTTGACTACTTCAGGAACGTAGGGTTCTATCCATTCTTTAATATCATTAAACTTAGTTTTAACATACGACGCTACACTTTTTGCAGCTGCCGTCAGACTTGAAAATAAAGGTCTTGGTGCTGGAACCGGTCTAGGTGTAATAACGTTTGTTGAATCTATAACTGGTGTGTTAAGAATAGAGGGTTCATCTCCAGTCACCCGATTTTGCAAGAGAGCAGAAGGTTCGAATGAAATCAAGTCGTCAGACCTTGGTCTTGGAGCAGGCACAGGTCTAGGTGCTGGAACCGGTCTTGGGGCAGACACAGGTCTTTCAGGACTAACAACAATCCTTACTTTTGTTGGCTTTATTGAAACTTTTGTCGGCTTTACAGAAACTTTTACAGGTGGTTGAACAAACCTAACCACGGTAGGTCTTACATTAACAGACAACGGTCTCGCCTCAGTCGTTCGTCTACGAGTAGCAGGTCCATACCCAATGATAGGTCTTGTTGTTTTAATAGCCTCAACAAGCTCTTCCCTAGTCATTCTGGTATAGTCTTTTATAGCTCTTTCTTTAGCATCTCTTCTTAATGATGCCATTGATACTTTTTGATCTTTCACACTTTTACTTTCCATTTTTATTACGGAAAGATTTTTGTTTAAGCCACTTTCAATTTTTCGCTCTTTGGCGGTAGTTTTTGCTTTTTGCTTTTTAGCATCAGTTTTATCACCCATTTTATTAAGGGAAAGAAAATTTTTTTCGATGCATTCAATTTTTCGCTCTTTAGCAATTAAATCTGGTTTTGAAGAATAGATACTCATTTTATCTCTGTCGTGATTTTCTTTAAGTCAATTCAATTTTTTTAAATCTTGGCACACTTTCAGCATATTTTCTTCTTCGAAAAGTTTTTACCGTTTTTTAATTCTTTTCGCGGGAGAATTAAAAACTTATGAAACAAGATAATTGGCAAAAATTTCGCTTATTGAGTCGTATACATGTGCTTGACCCATTTCATCAAATCTAATCGTATACTTTCTTCCCCACTCGTCATGTGCAGTAAATTCACATCCAGTCGCATGAATTTCTTTTTCTTCATCAAACAGATGCGCACGACCCATGGTATCAAATTCAATCACATACTTCCTCTCCATCTTTTTATTTATGCCAAGAATTTTATTTAAGTCAATTTTTTAACATGCTAAAAGTTAAAAAATCAATTTTGCTGCTTTTTACGTTTTTCAAGCTTTTCAGAATTTAAAAATTCAATCTTGATTCCATTATCCACCTTTCCATCTCGACGCTCTAAATATCTCCATCCACGTCCAGTTCCTGCCATCGCTTTGTAAAGAGACTTGTATTCAGTCACCTCACCCGTTTCTATGTCGGTTATTCTCACAGTGATGGGCTTTTTCTTAACAAAACTAAGCCATTCCCATTTTGGATCAACAGGTTTTTTTTCTTTTGGAGGAGGCTTTATTTTTTTTTCTTTTGCTCTTTCCAAAATCTCATCTTTACTGATCAAATTATTTTCAACCGCAAGCATCATCAACGTTATTAAATCATCTGCTGTTTTACTAACGCTGTTTTCATTCAACAAATTTTTCAAATACGATGTTGTATATCTCATTTTATTATACCAAGATTTTCTTTAAGTCAATTCAAAAAATCATGATTCTTTAGAATGTTCACCAATGACAGGTTTTGTTGTTCTTATTGCTTTCACAAGCTCATCCTTTTTCATTTCCGAGTAACCCTTTATCGCATGGCTTTTACCTAATTCACGCAATTCTTTTAACGTTTTGCTATCCATTTTTATTCAGATTAAAAACTAATAAACAGCAGTCATGTTGGTTCCGTCTGAAACAAATTTAAGCAGTTTGTCAGAAATAACCACTGCAAAAATAACGGTATTTGCAATAGTTGAAGTTCGAAATTTAAGGTTTACCACTAATTCAGCTGTTTCCGACGTCATTCTTTCTTTTTGCTTGCTGATATCCACAAAGAACAACGGATATAATTTTATATATTCAAGCAAGCTTAACCCAGATTGACAAACAAGTTCATTTGTACCGTAATATTTATCATCAAAAGAGAACGCATCTGAATAAGCCATAACAACTCTCTTTTCTCCAAAATTCAAGTCGTAATTGTAATTTGGATACTTTATTCCATTAACAGTCACGTAAAAATTGCTAACATCACAATGATCGAATAGTGACGGATTAACTGTTTGACTGGAATTTCTGTTTGTCTGAAGTCCGAACAAGATAAATCTTGGAATGCTTTTGTCAGTGACTCTTCCAAGCGACCAGGTAAATTCTGTTTGACCGGCTGGAATAAGCTGTCTTTCACATTTGTTTGATTTATAAGCCACTTGAATGGGAATTTTTTGAGCTATTAAATTCATGAAATCAGTCTTTTTCGAAATATCCAATTCAACGCGAGGCATATAAAGTCTGAATTTTTTAAGGTTGATCATTCCTCCACTAACGCTCTCCGCTCTATAAATCGCATCATCACATTCTTTCTTTGTAAAGGTGATGGTATGCCTAAACCCATAAACAACTTTGTCATAGGTTTCGCAAAATCCAAAAATGTGTTTCAACGGAATTTTAAACGAAAAAGCTCCAACGGATGTAGTGTCTGCAAACAAGTGGTCTCGTCTAACATTGAATCCTGAATTTCCAACAAGATTTGACGTATCCATATACCACATCTGTTTTAATCCATCAGCAAACTGAAATCCATAAGGATATTTCATCAATCCAAGTATGGTGGTGGCTGGACCTGGATACATCACTCGTTCCACTTGCTCTCCCGACAAGTCATAAGTCACATCATTAAACAAATACATCAAAGCGTTGTTCACCAGTGCAATGTTGTCTTTAGCATCATAAAAGGTTCCATCGCTCTTTTTCAACACTCCTTCAATAAGAATGTAAGCCTCTGATGGTACTGTTTGAATCGATTGACAGTCAATCTCAAAAGTAATCGTGCCTGAAGAATTTAAATCGAGATTGGTTGGAAGGTACTCAAAAAAATCAACTTTTTCAATACCAATATCATACTCTGGGTTCTCAGTAACTCTTAATCGCTCAGTACTTATCATTTTTTATATAATAAAAAAAATTATTTAATTCATTTAAATGTCTCTCATTGCAAGACATTGCAAGTTTATAACAAGTCATCGCAATAGAATGCTATCTTCATACTATTTTCATGCCCTGCCCCATTTTCACCAGGTCTTGAATTCGAATCGCGTTCTTTTTAGACATTTTCTTACTTTGAATAGATGAACCAGTCTTTAATTTTTCAATGGTCTTTTTACCTTTATCAATAGCTACATCTTTAGCACCGGAAATGGCTGAAAGGGCTAACTCTGTCCCAGCAGATTTTGCAGCTGTAATCGCTTCTTGTCCAATTTTACTTGTTGCAGCATTTTTAAGCAAATTCACTGTTGCTTTTGACACACTTGACGCAGCTGCTCTTTTTATGAAATTTTTAATCATGTCCACAATACCACCTCCACCAACAACGTTCTTTTTCACATATCTTCTTTTGTTCACAATGAGCATTTTTTTTAAATAAAACAATTTTTTTAAATAATTTTATCAATAGTCCTCATTAACGATTTATATTCCTCTTTATTAATCTCTCCTTGTCTCAACAGCTCATCGCAAATAGCAACAGCCACATTTCTTGACTCTTTATTCCCAGCATGCCAAGCAGCAATACTCAATTCAAGCTTTTCTACCAACGCATTAGGATTACCTGGAAGAATAATGACACCACGACCTTTTATACCCTTTTCAATACGCATCATTTTTTCCCAAATAGGAGCAATAAGTTGCTGATACTTTGGTCTTCTTGATGATTTCGGTTTATGCGGTTGTGAATCAGATCTTATAGCATCACTGTCCATTAAAATTTTTTCATAATTTTGCAAATCTTCATCGGTATAGCTCTTTGGTATTGTTAATTCAGTCATCAGTTCCCAAAGACCTTTTGTTCCATTATACTTTTCTTCACCGACAATGATATCATTTCCATCTATTTCAACCTCCATTTTTCCAATGTACATTTTATCTCCAACTTTGTTCACTTCAAAAGGCATTTTGGATACAAATTTTCCTTTAAGCATCTTTTCATTGCTCTCAATGATGGGTTTAAATAGCTTGCTCACATCAGCTTGAAAATTCGTATCTGAAATGTTGTCATTCACGCTGTTCTGATAAATCCTCTTTCGTCTGTCATTAATTTCTTTCACAATTTCATCCCTTTTATTCAGGTCTTGTATTTTAAAGAAAAACATCTTTTTAAAATACGTTGAAAAAAATACATAAATTGGTTTTTACGACTACGTTGATCCTTTCTTAAAATACGTGGAAAAATACATAAATTGGTTTTTACGACTACGTTGATCCTTTCTTAAACAAATTGTTAAACGTTTGAATCGCGTCTTCTCGTCCTTTTTGGATCAAGTTTTCTTTAGTAACTTCATCTATCCCCTTTTTGGTTTTGGTTCGTATTTCCTCCATCAAGGATTTAAATTTTTGAAGCTCATCAATAATCAATTGAAACTCTGAATCGTTTATTTTTCCATCCATCAACGCTTTGGAAATGTGCTCGCTAATCGTATTCAATTTCGACTCTGCCAACACTTTGATCTTTTCATGCTTCTCTGCTTTTAATGCTAGTTTTTTGTTGACTTGTCCTCCTACAATGGATAAAAACCCCATTCCAATAGCCACACCTTCACACGCAATTGCAACAGGGGCAGCAGCGATGGTTGATAAAAGACCAATTCCAGTCACACCCAAAGCAATGCATAAGGTTTGGATTGTATTATCTACATTAGAAATGATCCTAAACACGCGATGGTACTTTTTGCTTAGATGAACTCGCTTTGCTTTTTCACTCTCTATCTCTTTCTGAATCTCGCTTATTTTATGAAGCCTATAAACATGCCCTTCATCTACAGGAGCTGATGGAAGAACTGGATAAAGTTTTTCATTCAATATTTCCATTTTTTATTAATAAAAAAACTATTTTAAATCAATATAGTTAATCTTGCAAAGTTTTTCTCCTTTTTTAACGGTGACTTCCTTGTTGTTATAATTGTGTATGGTTATAAATATCTCATCCACAGACTCGGAAAAAATAGCATCGTTTTTGAAATAATTCAATTGGTTGCTTATTTTATCCATCAAAGTGACGACAGCAATTCCTTTGTCTAATTGTAAACCTACAGACAACGATATCTGCTTGTGAGATACAGGAGGAAATTTAATGTCTTGTTGAGCAAAAATCTCATATTGTTTGTTAACGTTGAAATAAGGTGGATGATCTAACGTTTTCGTAGACACAATAATGTTGTTTGGTTTTCTTTCCTCCAACTCTCTAACCCTCTCTTCCAAAATTTTTAATTGCAAATCCAAACTATGAACTTCTGCTGAGGCAACATTTCTAAAAAACTTGTGAGGAGCATGCATTTTACATATTAAAAATAAATTTTTTAGATCATTTTATTCTTTATATGTGAGGAATAAAATGATTATCGTTTTAAGCAGCAGAAGCACACACTCTATATTCATCCTTTTTAAAACCTTCAATCAACGCCTCAATCTTTAATCTATTTCTTTTCTCCTCCTCATCATTGATGTAAATGATAAAGTTGTTTCCACCCGTTTCATTACGCATATCTTGTAAAAATTCATTATATATATAATCATCATATTCATTTTGTTCTTCAACACTCATCGAATTGTAATCTAAAACTATAGTATCATTGTAAGGTCCATTGTAAGGTAAATCTTCAGGATCAACATCTTCTGAACTAGGCAAACTAAATACAGCAGCTTCGTCTAAAACATTAAAATCATCATCGCTTAAATAATATCTTTCCATAAATTCTTGCGTAAATTTTTCAGTATATTCTTCCATAAATTTCTTCTATTTCATAAGTAAATTCATCTCTTTCTATCAACTCTAACGTATATTCTTCAAGACTAGTAATTTCTTCCGGCGTTGGAGGTTCTATCCTTTCATTCATTGCATTTAGCTATTCTATCATCGCACGCTGATTTTCTGACATACTCATTGTTATTTTTTATATGAAAAGAAATTTATTTAACTCAAAATTCAAATTTTTTTTTCTTATCATACAAAAACAGCGTGTCTATTTTTGCAAACTTAACAATTCATTATTATCTACCCATGAATTAAACGAGTCTGGATATCCTAACCATTTGACTAAAGATCTGTTCTTTTGCTTTCGAATGACTTTTTCAATTCTAAATATGTCTTGATTGGTCTTTTGCATTTCTTGTTCATAAAATGTACCTTGTATTTCTTCACCGTTAGCGTCAGTGATTTTATACGTGGGTGGATTCGTATACTGAACATTTGACACGGTAAAAACCTCTTCAGTCCATCTCGGTGTATACCCCTTTTCAAAATGAGACTTCTTTTTTACGATTCGCACTTGATCACCCATGGAAAATTTTGGTTTTGCTGGTAATGTTTGATCCTTTCCATACAGATTCCACCATACCCTATATTTATTCTTTTCATCGCTAGCTTCCACTGGTGTCATTTTGATGGAAGAGTGCTTTGTGTTGTTGTAATTTTTCACCATCTCATCTAATACGTCAATATATTTATTGGTATTGTTGGCTGAAAAATATTTAAACATTCTCTCTTTCATTGTTCTGTTCCATCGCTCGACAACAGAACTTTTTTCCTCGTTTTCAGTGGAGTATAATTGCACACCCAACGCTCTCACGTGCTTGTTGTAAAACTCTTTTCCTTTATCTACCCACAATTTGACGCATTTTCTTTCACCAAAAATCTTTTTCAACGATTCTGCCACTTCAAGACCTGTTTTGCTTTTTAACGGAACGATCCATCCATACTTTGAAAACACGTCGATCACCATGAGTAAATATTTTACGCCCTTGTTGAATTTTGAAAACGATTGCATATCCACCAAATCTGCGGCCCATATTTCATCAATGTCGTTTACAATCACCCTTCTTCTTTTAAAATGATGAATCACCGGTTTATGAAGCTCCTCTGCAAGCTGATCCGTCCATTTCAAATCACTCACACCCAATCCAAATTTAGCTTTGGCTTTGATGATGGGTTCGATGATTTTTCGCTCGCTTATTTCTCTCTGAGTAGGATTTTGTATAGAATCCATTTCTTCAAGCATCATTCGATCTGCTAAATTTCTGTTTTGCTTGTCGTTAAAATACTTGTAAGCTAAATCGTGGTGATATGCAGCATTGTCTACTCTATCCACCGGTTTGCTCCACTCTTGATACATGTCTGTGGAAGTAAGCCTTTTGTCTAAATTGGTTCCTGGTCCTGCAAAATTCATCCCTGGAATGTGCATTTCTCCTGGAAACTTTGCCCATGGAAGCTTTATTTTTTTCGAAAAATTGTTGATCGATTCCACCAAGTCTCCTCCACTAAGCGCATGCGTAGAAACAAACTTGCATTTACCTCTTCCGCAGACGACACAAGCTCCTTTGACTATATGCTTGTTGTTTTTTGTGATCTCGTTTTTCAAGTGAATGGTTTCAGTCTCTCTTCTACACTTAACACAGTACATTTTTTAACATATATAAAAACTTTTTTAATATAAAAAATATGGAAGTGATGAAATTGTCGTGTAAAATTGGGAAAACCAAAAGAAACAACAGCAAGCTTTTACCGAGAAGCATTCGAGGAATCATCGTTGGAAAGTCTGGATACGGAAAAACAACGTTGCTGCTCAATTTACTGCTCAGACCTGGATGGCTCGATTATAACCGCTTGCAAGTGTTTGGAAAATCCCTTTTCCAACCTGAATACAAAATACTCAAAAGATCATTCGAAAATAAACTTCCTAAAAAGGATATTGTTGATTTGTTAACGGATGATGTACAAGACGAAATGGAAAAATTGAATTTAATCCATGAAGATGTTATTAACGATCTTTCAAAAAAATATTCCAACAATGATGATATGGAATGTCAATTTTTCGAAACAGCAGACGATGTACCTGAACCTGAAGATCTTGATTCATCCAAAAACAATTTAATGATCTTTGACGATTTGCAATTGACTAATCAAAACAAATGTGAAAAATACTACATCCGAGGAAGGCACTCTAACGTCGACTGCTTTTACCTCGCTCAAAACTATTTCGAGATTCCAAGACATACCATTAGAGAAAATGCTAACTTTATTTGTCTCTTTAAACAAGACCAAAAAAGCGTTAATCACATTTATCAAGATCACGTTTCCTGCGATATGAAAATAGAAGATTTTAAAGCCTTTTGCAATCATTGCTAGAATGAACCGCACGGATTTGCTGTCATTGATCTCTCTTCTAAAAAGAACGAGGGAAAGTACCGAAGCGGGTTTGATGATTTTTTATTTTTCTAAAACAATTTAAAAAATAATTATTATTTTAAAAATGACAGGTATAATCATCGGTGTAGATGGAAAATCAAGTGTTATCACTACTGAATTTTTGGATAAAATCGTTTTTGACGAAGGAAAAAGTTATGAAATGGCTTTTCTCGGTCTTGAGACTTACAACAGCATTCCAAATGTAAACAGTAAAAACAATTCTTTCAAATACAGCATGGACAATGGAGCTCATTGGGAGAACATTAACATTCCATCAGGAAGCTATGACATTAAAGACATCAACAATTATTTACAAAAGACCGTCTCAAACACAATAAAAAATTATGCGTCTCAAAGCGCTAGCTACGTCACAGCAAATAAAATCAGCTACTCTCCCGATAACATAAAAATCGGATCCAATTTAAGCACTTTAAAATCAACCATCACACTTGGAATGAATTATTTGATGGATTTGAACGTGGAAAACAGCATCGCATCAGTTTTAGGGTTTACTAAAAGAAAATTAAATTCCAATTCCGAATACGAGTCGGATCAAATCGTTAGAATTTCAAGCATTAGCACCATCAGAATCGTTAACAACGTTATCGGATCATCCTATATTAATGGAACCCAACTCAATTGCATTTACTCCTTTTATCCAAATGTTAGTCCTGGCTATAAAATCATTGAGAGACCAATGCATTTGATTTATCTTCCTGTTAAACTGTTTGAAATTTCAACAATGGTTACTCGCATCATTGATCAGAATGGAGATTTGGTTGATTTTCGTGGAGAGGATATTGCAATACGATATCATATTCCAGAAGTGAAATAAATAATTTTTAATACATAAAAAATGAGCAATTATCAAAATATCAAAATTAATATCTCGCAGAGCCAATCTGATAAAATTAAAAAAGCCATTCAAGACAAAACCGATACTAGCATTAAGCTTTCTCATCAAGACTTGAACGGTAAACATGTTCTCGCTATCACTAATGCGCAATTGAATAAAATTAGAAAAGCGTATGAAGCTGGTAAAGGAGTCACACTCAAACTGAGCAGAAAACAATTATCATACAACTCGAAAGTTGAAGGTGGATTTATCGGAGCTCTTTTACCGTTATTAGGTATGATAGGCAGCACTCTTGCTACAAGAGTAGTCCCAGCTCTAGCTACTGGATTGTTAGCAGGTGTAGGCTCTTCTGCCGGTTCTGCTATGGTTGATAAAATTGCTGGAAGAGGTCTTTTTTACATGAGCAAAAATGGGAAAGGAATGAAGATAAAAACTTTAGGTGGAGAAGGATTGTTTATCACCCCATGGACTAAAAATGTTTACGGTGATGGACTCTTCATTAAAACTGGAAAAGGCTATCAATCTGCTGGAGCTGGATTATTGCTCGGACCAAACTCACCCTTTAATAGTATACCCTTTTTAGGTGCTATTCTATGAAAATCGCTTGTTAAAAAATTCGGATAAACTTTTTAAGAAATTAAAAAAATGATTGACTTTCAATGGATTGACGTAGAAGGAATTGTTTTACCTAATGAAGCTTTAACTAACTTTCAATTGATAAAGGCTGCTAAACAGTTAAAATTAAAAAACTTTCGAGGCGTGTTTGTCAGGGATGAGTTACCAAAAAAGCCAAGAAAAAAAGAATGTGGTATTGTGAATACAGGAGATTCAAGCACTGGTGGGTTTCATTGGGTGTGCTGGTATAAAGACGGTGACAAAAAATACAGCTTCGACTCTTATGCTCAGCCTCCTCTTGTTGAGGTCATTGATTATTTAAAAAGCCCAGTCTTTTACAACAGCGAGAGAGTACAGTTTGGTAATACGTCTTATTGCGGTCACTTGTGTCTTTACGTTTTAAAAAAATTGAATGAAGGTCTTGACTTTCAAGAAGTTATCAATACCTTGTGGTGAAATTTTTAAAGAATAAATTTTTTTTAAAAATAACAAACCATGAACGTTATCCGATCTCATCAGCATAACATTTACACCGAAGAAATTAACAAAGTCGCTCTTTTTAAATTCTGAAAAGGTATTTACCCTTATGACTGGGTGGACTCGATTGAAAAGTTCTCCGAAACGCAATTGCCTCCTATTGAAGCATTCTATTCCAAACTGAATGATGATAGAATAAGCTGTGAAGACTACGCGCATGCACAAAACGTTTGGAATGTATTTGGATGTGAAACATTTAAAGATTACCAAAAACTGTACAACATGTCTGACGTCTTGATACTTGCCGATGTCTTTGAAAATTTCAGAGACACTTGCATGGAATATTACAAGCTTGACCCTGCTTGGTATTACACCTCACCTGGTTTGGCTTGGGATGCTATGTTAAAGCTAACTGGAATTCAGTTAGAGCTTCTGTCTGATATTGATATGCTTAATATGATAGAAAAAGGTATACGTGGTGGAATTTGCATGATCAGCAAACGTCATGGAACTGCTAACAACAAATACATGCCAGACTATGATCCTTCAAAACCTTCTAAATTCATTCAATACTTAGACGCTAATAATTTATATGGATGGGCTATGTGCAAACCTCTTCCTGTTAGAGGATTCAGATGGATGGCTGAGGATGAACTCTCCAATTGGAAATCCATGCCTTGTATTCTCGAAGTGGACTTGGATTATCCTAAAAGTCTACACGATTTACACAACGACTATCCTTTAGCTCCTGAAAGACTAAAAATTAATAAAGTAGACAAGCTTGTTCCTAATTTAAACAACAAAGAAAAATACGTCATTCATCACGAAAACCTAAAACTCTATGAACGACTTGGATTGATCATTACCAAAATTCATCGAGGTATTACCTTTGAAGAAGAACCTTTCATGAAACAATACATTGACCTCAACACCACATTAAGAGCAAAAGCTAAAAACGAATTTGAAAAAGAATTTTTTAAGCTCATGAATAACTCTGTCTTTGGAAAAACCATGGAGAATATTCGAAAGCATGTTGATATTAAACTGGTCACCACTAAAAAAGAAGTCTTAAAATTGTCAAGAAAACCTAACTATGATAGAAATACCATTTTTGATGAAAACCTTGCAGCGGTTCACATGAAAAGAACAAAACTCTTTTACAACAAGCCTGTTTACTTAGGACTGAGCGTTCTAGACATAAGCAAAATTCTCATGTTTGAGCATCATTACGACTATATCAAACCTAAATACGGAGATCGCGCGAAACTACTCATGACTGATACTGACTCACTCTTTTACGAAATCGAAACGGATGATTTTTATCAAGACATTGTCGATGATCTTGAAACCAAATTTGACACGAGCAACTTTTCTAAAGACCATCCTGCTATTGAAAACGTTGGGTTTAAAGTAGGGTTAAATAATAAGATTATAGGTATGTTCAAAGACGAGGCCGGTGGAAAAATAATTAAAGAGTTTGTTGGACTTCGTCCTAAGCTCTACTCTTACAAGATCGCTAAAGATGAACACAAAAAATGCAAAGGAGTTAAAAAGAAAGTCGTTCAAAAACACATCACTCATCAAGATTATAAAGACTGCTTATTCAGTGGAAATGAAAAGCTTGCAGCTATGAACGTTATCCGATCTCATCAGCATAACATTTACACCGAAGAAATCAACAAAGTCGCTCTCAGCGCTAACGATGATAAAAGACACATCTTACAAGACGGTATTCACACCCTAGCCCTTGGACACTACGGAATAAAACCGCGCTTTACATTTATGGACTATGATAAACTCTTTAACATTATGGAATAAATTACGAAAAAGATACAGTTTTATACTTCTTTGCAGGTTCCGGCATGATATTAACAATGAGATGGAAATCTAATAACATTTTTACATTTTAAAAACACAATACCATCTTGAATTCCTTAAGTATGGAAAAGTATCAATGAGCCAGAATCCGCATATTGTAGTAGTTACATACATACATACATACATACATACATACATACATACATACATACATACATACATACATACATACATACATACATACATACATACATATATGCATACATACATACATACATACACACATACAGACAGACATACATACAGACATACATACAGACAGACATACATACAGACATACAGACATACAGACAGACAGACAGACAGACTGACAGACACTTAATTTTCTTAAATCTCCAAATTATTAGCTTTCTATATAGTTCTTTATCGACCCCAAATTATGCTTAATCCAAAAGTTATGAACGAATGTCCGTGAAAACAGCTGTTTAGCTTACTGTTTAATTTGCCTTTTTCATACACTGCGATCATTTTTTTGTGAAATAATTATTGAGGTAATCAAAACCAACATGCAACAATGTGAAACACGTGTGAAAATTGTTAAGTCAATTACACAATAGCTTTCTCAGTTTTTTTGTTATCAGTATCAGTTTTCTTATAATAAAATTTGATAATCCTAACGGAATGTTTTTGATCATTTTGCTCTTAGAAGGTCCATTTTCATTCTAGTTCAATTTTTTTTTGCTGAATCTAAGAGGATTCTTTGCAACATGCGAAGAAATAATTTATTTGTCATAATTATAAATTTGAAGTTACCATACCCCTGACTATAGCTCCTCCACCATTTTATTTTATCTTAGAGTGTGAATTTAATAACTTCACCTTTTTTCTCTGTATTCGGTGACGGCCTTCAAATCAGAGGATAATGAATTTTGAATCTTCTGACAATAGAATACCTCTCGAAAAGGAATCCGGCTTATCAACATGATCTCGTGCAAATGCAAACCATTTTTTCTAATTAATCTTAATATAACTTCTATTCCTCTAAAGATAATTTTTCATTTTTGTCGCCTTTTAATTCAATAACGTTTAAAAAATGGATTGGTAAAGACACCTGTTTCTCCATATGTTTAACAGATAAATTGAGAAACAGATCTGTCTCATTTGGAAAATTTAAACATAAAGTAATGCATGAATGCTAATTTAGAAGAACTAGATTTTTTATCTGGCCATGGTGAAGTTACTGGTGAAGCCATGAAAAAGTTACATGTTGAATTGCTGAAGTTACCTCGCAATCCAGTTGCCTGTTTTGTAATGCGTTGAAGCTGCCTTTGCAAACACATTTTTTTGCGAAACAACAAACACAATGTGTGCTGGCTGGTTGTCACTAGCAGGTTACATTACATATTTTAACATCAGTTTAACATCAGAACTTTTACCAATTTTTCTGGTATTTATTTTTCTGGTATCAAATTTTCTGGTATTTCTGATATTATATGTTTTTATACCTCAGCCTCATATTTACACTGCATAAGCTTAAAAATTTAAACGAGCTAGAGAACTGTGCACAACAAAAGCTACACTTATTGTGCGCAACAAAGCTAATTTAATATCAGCTAAGAATATATTTTTTTAGAGCAAGTTAAAGCCTATGGTATCATGGTGAAACTGAAAACTTAAATGAAAGTAATAAAATGGAAGTTGAACAGGATACAAATTGAGCAGGATGCAAATTATAGTTCGGCAACGGCAATGAATGGTATGCTATAAGGCATTCACACATCTTTTCACACATACAATTATTTACAAGTACGCTATAATACATATCCTTTACGCACATAACTATTCACAAGTAACGCTATAATGACATATCTTTTACGCACACAATTATTCACAAGTAACGCTATAGTTACACTCCCCCTTGGTCATAATGACCACTTCACCTCACTGACTATATCGCTCAGGTGCCATCCTTTTTCGGGTGCTTCTTCGCAACATTGGCGTCTGGTTTGTCTCGTCTTCAGGCAACACAACACACAGTTCTTCATCATCTTCTAGATCCTCATTCGACTTGTTATCAACTCTGACGGGTCTTAGGTCGCGTATGTGTCGGCATACTTTGTCCACTTCAACCGTTTGCTCCGAAATGATTCCTGTAATTCTCCTAATCTTGTATTGAGAGTCACATCGGTTGCCCGGTTGCTTTACCAATACTTCATCGCCAAGTTTAAACTTGTTGGTGATCTTCTCATGAGGTTCATATGCGTTCTTATCGTCGTCAATTCCTCTAACTCTAATTTCATAATGGTATAATTTATTTGCGGGTGCTGTAGATGACTTACAATAGTCTTTTGGGCTGACGTTATACCAATAAACTGCCTCGGGTATGCTGGATGGAATTCTCTTCGCCGTTCTTTTCACTGTTCGATGGTACTGTTCTGCAATTCCATTCCCTGAAGGAACGTAAGCGCACCTGAAGCGAAGTTTAACGTTCCATTTGTTCATAAATTGTGAAAATAATGTGCTTCGAAATGCTGTATCATTATCCGTCAGAATTTCGTTTGGACCGCCTCGTTCAAGAAAGATTGCGTTTAATTCCAGAATGACACATGCACTAGTTTGGTCTTTAAGATGGCGCCATATTGCATATCGTGAAGGCCCACAGTCAATCAGGGTAAAAAAATGTTGCCCCTCATAATGAGTTATATCCATACCAAGCCGTTGCCACGTCCCTTTTACTTCAATCTTCCCTTTCGGCCACTTTATCAGACTTGAATCAATTGATTGGCAGGCTAAACATTTTTCAACCACTTGCCTGACTTCTTCCCTGCTAACTGATGGGTCCATTCTACGAATAAAATACAATGTTCTCTTCACACCATAATGTCCCGTGGACTTATGCGTTGAGAATGATAACTACGTAATTATGTAATACAAATTACGTAAGTGCGTTCATGTTAAACGCAGGCCCGGATTAAGGTCTGCAGTGCCCATAGGCTGTAAAAAATTTGGTGCCCCCAATTAAAATTTTTTTAAACATATTTCTCTACTCGATACTTGAATAAATAATAAAACTTTATTTTAGGTTTATTAGCCACATCAATATGTACATGTATATAATACCTATGTGAAAACAAATAAAAACATAAAATTAAAATTAAACAAAATATATTTTAGATATATAAAAATATAAAATAATCATATTACAAAAAGTAACAAACCATTATTTTATACTTTTCTTTTTCTTGCTTTTTGATGGGCAAATGTGTTAATAGTATCATTAAAGTCTAATTTTTCAACCAATTCTGCTTCAATGCTAAATATTGCTAATGCATTCAGTCTTTCCTCCTTCATGGTTGACCTCAAGTAGGATTTTACTCTTTTAAGTACAGAAAAAGCTCTTTCGCCTGAGCAGTTTGAAACTGCTGTACTAAGGTACATACGCGTAACTACTTCTAAATTTGGAAACATACACTTTAATTCTTTGTTCTTGATGTGCTTATACATAGAGAGAACAGATTTTACATTTTTATCCGTGGAAATTAATTTTGAAAAAAGAATACACTCATCTATAAGTAAGCTTGAGTTTTCAACATCATCAATAAAATATTTTGCCAAAGTTTCACATGTGTTCCTTATAACAATAGAACTCGGTGTTTTATACAATGTGGGTATACACCCATAAATATCTGATACTTTTTCATAAGCTTGTCTTCTTGAACTAAGTTGACATTTAAGAGTATCAATGATCACATAATATACATTTCTAACAAAATCTATTTTCCCTGTGATTTCTGTGAGAGGTTGAGATCTTGATTCATCAGCCATAGCCTAAAAAAAAAAAAGTTTTTAATGTTGTTAATGTTTATGACTTTTTTCAAATTATTTTATGTGTATTTTAAAATTAATAAGTTAAACATACCTTTCTCTTTTTTTTTCTCTTGGAATCTTTGGCATACTCCGAACAATCAGTAATTTCTACAGCCTTATTTTCAAAAACATCAAAATCATCTCTGATCTGTACCAAGTATTTTTCAAGGCCATTATATAGGTCTAATACTGTATGAAGATCAATGTCAGTTGATTGTAATTTTTTATTTGTAGCATTAAAACTAAAATCATATTAAACTTTATATTAATTTATTTATCTATTAAGCTGACCCTAATAAAATAAAATAAATGAAAGCATAATTTATTATTTAAAAATGATTAATTTATAGAGTGAAAAATACCTGTTTAATATTGAATTCCATATGCATATCATTAAACCAGTTTCTAAATTTTTTAATCTTGCAAGCAACCCATTAGCTTCTACTTTATATACAGCTTTTTCTTTCTGATTATCAAATATACTATGCAAAGCTTCAATTATAAATGCATAAGAATTAAATAAAGCATGGCAAGCATCAAAACGAGCACTCCAGCGAGTTACTGATAAATTTTTTTACACAAAGATTTTTCTTCAAATATGTTTTTAAAATGTCCCAACGTGCTGTAGAACTAGAAAAAAAATTGTATAGTTCCTGGAGAAGCATAAAAAATGAAGTAGCAGAATTACAACTTTCTGCTGCACACGTTCCGACCAAGTTAAGAGAATGTGCAGAACATGGTACATACTCTGCAAATGAATTAAAACTTTTAATTCTTGACTGCAATCCAGAATACTGACCTGACATATTTCTTGCATTGTCGTAGCTCTGGCCACGACAATTTTCAATTGGTATATTGTGTGAATTAAGAAAATCCATTACAACATTGCTCATTTCTTCAGATTTATGACCACTGTTTGGAATGAATATTAAAAATCTTTCTGCAGGTACACCACTAGGTAAAACATATCTTAATGCAATAACAAGTTGATCGACGTTTGCTATATCAGGTGTAGAATCAACAATTAAAGAATAATATTTGGCTGCTTTTAATTCTTTTAATATAATTTTAATTATATCATTCTTCATCAAAAGTAAAAGTTCTTCATAGATTGTGGATGATAAATAAGACGGAGTTCCTTTCCCTCTATTCCCATATTTTTCTATATGTTGAGCAATAAAAGGGTCAAATTTAGCAAGTAACTCTAACGTTCCCAAAAAGTTCCCATTGTTAATTTTGTTAAATTGTTCATTATCACCTCTGAATGATAAACCTTTTGCACCGAGAAATTTAATTACTTCAACAATTCGATGAAGAACAGCTTTCCAGTAATTCATTTCATCAGTCACTTGTGTTGCCAATTGAGTGTCAATTCTACCTACATCACTTTGTAATAAAACTTAATGTATTATTTTTATGTGCCAAAGAATTTTCGTGCCTGGAAATAAGTAAATGTCCATTTTTCCAATCATTAAATCCAGCATCTCCCAGTTGAGTACTGCATCCAAATAATTTGCATGGAGCACAAAATAATACAAATTTTGAAATTGAATAAACAAGCCATTTCCGTGAAACATTTTCTACGTTTTTTCGATTTTTCGTAAAGATTGGTTTACTACAATAACGATCATAATCAGAATAAGATCGTTTTGATGAGGTAAAATCTGCATCAATGTTCTGATCATATCCAAATTTTGCAATATAATTACGACATATATTACTATTTGTCCGATCTGCTGGATCTTTAAAATTATTTGTATTATTCTGCGTAAGAGGATTAGGAATGACATTTAGCTCAGATGTTTCTGATTCCTCATTTACATCAACAACTGATTGATCTGAAGAAGACGCAGTACATTGAATAGAAGTAGAAGTAGTAGAACAATTATTAGTAATAGTTATATCATTTGAAGATTCTAGTTTATTATCTTCAACACAACTAGGGGTAATGTTATTTATTTGTTTGAAAAAATTATTTAACCTAGGTATTTTACTAAGTAAAATCACTTCTTTTTCTTTTTTAAAAATTACACGCTTTCTCGCTTGGGCTCCACTAATATGTCGCTTCTGATCCATTTTTACATAAATATCGAACACTAAACTATATATAAAACGCACTACTCGCACTAAAGTAAAACCTTTATAATTTAAATTTACAAGTTACAATAGTGTTAACAAAACATACGTACGATCAAACGGAGGAATTTTCGATGCACGTGACGCGTGTATACGAAATACTAATACTATTTAATATTTTATAAAATCATTTAAAATATTTTAAATAAAAAAAAATATTTTAAAAAATTTTTAAAAATGGTCATAAATTGGGTAAAATAGTATAAATACTATTTTACCCAATTTATGACCATCGGCGGCGAGCTACGACAAATATAGATAAGTAAACGCACTGGCATTGTCTGCCGTCTGCGGCTCCACATACGTTATCGGTGTGCGACCGGTTCTACGGAAAAATAACAATCTAAAAATAAAACGAGGTTTAGAAGACCGCACGACAAAACGCATTGATTATTTACTATTTCAAATTTCCGATATTATTTAAATAAAAATAACATCAGGATAGTATTGTGCTTATTGTCAATAATTATTTTACAGATTGTACGATTTTTCTAGTTCAAAAAAAAAAAAAAAAAAGGATAGTATGTAGTGCCCGTGCCCCTAAATCCGTGGTTGTGTAGGCTGAAGCCTACACTGCTTACGCCTTAATCCGGGCCTGTAAACAATCTATCAACTTTAGAGGCGTTGAAGCTTAGGGAAATTATACTGTTGATGATTTTTTTAGTAATAAGTTTGGATTGTGGTTTTTAATCCTTTCAATAGTGTTTTTGTCAATCAAATTCACACTAGAACCTAAGTCAATAACCATTTTTATTATAACATTTTCTACCAGTACATTTATTGATTTTGTTTTATAGGATTGCCCTCTTTGTTTTGAACTAAATGTTAGGGCAAACGCTTCCTCTAATTCGTTTTCTGAGCTGCTTTCACTTTTGTTTTTATTATTTATCTCTTTAACTTGCTGTATTGTTCTGCAAGGCGTTTTTGAAAAACTTCTGCAACAAATGGCTAAATGATTTTTCTTTTGACATTTATAGCATGTTTTTCCATTAGCTTTGCACTCTTTTTGATGTCCAATAAAATACTTTTCCCCACATCGAAAGCATAACAAGTCATTTTCTCTTTTACCTATATTTTCACTCTGATTACTTCCTGATTTTAAATCTGTTGCTTGTTTTTGCCTTCTGGAAATAGTTAATTTTTTAAAATGATCTACCGCATCAATCTCCTCTGTGGATTGATTTGTTTTCTTAATTGACATTTCTTTTGCTTGTTGTTTTGATATTTCTATGTTGCGACCTATTTCAACACATTTATCAATATTTATTTCTCTATCCTTGAGAAGTTTTTGCGCATCTTGCGTAACTCCTGTTGCCAATATATATAGCTCAAAAGCTTCTCTCCATATTTCCCAGCGTTTATCTATATTTGTTGTATCATTTTTTTTATAATAAATAGTTCTATACCTGGTAAATTACTAATTGAAGACCGTTTTTTCAAAAGGGATATAAGTCACATTTTAAATATTTTGAAAAAACTAAAAAAAATTAATAATCTATTTAAACTTTCAACAAATAAAAATTTTTCTTTTTGTAAGCGGTAGTTTATTGTGATTTTCATAAAAATAATTTTACAATTAAAATTTTTCTTTTTTTGAAGTATACTTATAACGGGTTAAAATGTAAGAAGTTTTTCAAAAAGGGCATAAGTCCACATTTTTTTAGAGAAAAATAAGTATTTGTGACAAAATTATGTTTTAAATTGTTTGCGAATTAAGTTTATTTGGATGGACTTACAAATTTGTAACGTAAGTTCTTAAAACACACCTAATATTTTGACCACCTCATCCCTTGTTACATGATAAGTGAAGACCCTCTCTGTGATTTTTCTTTTTTTGTAAAAATTTAAAATTCATACGTACGCTGTTTAAAAAATAAAAAACTGTTGTTTTATGCCAGAAATATGTTTAATGGAGATTTGAAAAGCGAAAATATTTTAAACGTTTTTCGATGGTTTTCAGCCATACCAGTTCAAAGCATGCTGCAGATCAGTTTTTTTATTTTCATAAAAATACTAAATTGAGTTAATCAAACATTGGTTAAAGAGTTTTTAAGGAATTCAAGATGCCTATGATATAATTAAATTGTTTAATTAAACATTTTTATTTTAATTCAAAATTTTACCAATAATTACCATCTGAATTAATTTACTGATACTCCCTTCAGCAGAGACGTCATTAGTACCCCTTTCAGCAGAGACGTCATTAATGTATGAACCCTTAATGTTTGGGACAAAAAATTATTTGAATGGATTTAATATTATATTATTTTAGTACATATTTTTAGACAATCTCATTTTAAGACAACAATAGAGAACATTTTATAATACAAAAAAACAAAACAAAAGTTTAGTAAAATTATTTTATTAAGTTTAAACAAACGGTTCATTTTCATCAAACTCATCAACATCATTCTGCATTACTCCCTCAATACCATCAAGAATACAGGCATAGAAGTCCTTTGCATCATATGGTACCTCAAAGAAAGCCATTAACTTTTTTACATCTGCTTTCTTTTCCTTTTTGACTTTGTTTTCTAATGGTCTTGGTATTGCTTCAGTCATTTTTGCAAATAACCGTCCTTTTTTTAATAAAGAACTAACTAGACAAGGCTCTGCAGAATATGCACTTTGCACTTCGATTTTCTTTTGAGAGTAAATTATAATTTTCTGATCTCTCATTGGAAATGGCTTTTTTTTTTTAAGAATCTGTTTAGCCATTTTTTGGTAATCTTTAAGAAACCAATCTTCTCCTAGTTTTTGCACTGCTCCATGCTCTGAAAATATTTTGTAATATTCCAGAGGAGAAAGAATGGTTTCTTTTTTGCGTACCACTTTTTCTATACGCCCAAAAACTCGATCAGGAGGTAAAAAACTATGACCCCTGATTGGAAAAAAATGTTTAACAGCATTAAACATAACACTCGTTTCCACAAAGTTTTTCAAACAACACAAAACAACAAAGTTTTTGTTCTGTGATGAACAAGCATCAGAAAATAAATGCAGATCTAATTTCACTTTAGCTCCTCTTTCTGTAATTAAATCTTTTTCCAACTTAGACAAATAGTGAACCAGGGCTGAAGAAACTTCATTAGATCCTCTACCACTCTGAGTTTCCAACCAGGTATAAATAAAAATGTTATCTTTGTTTTGTACTATTTGATCATGTCGAACAAATGTTAAATTATAGAGCCAAATTTGTCGAGCATAAAATACTTCACTAACACTTAATCTAGGAAGTGGTTGGTTTTGTTGCATGTCAAAGCACACTTTAATGACATTTTCATTTTTCTCTTTCATAAGAGAGTAGAATTTTTTTGCTCTTAATTTGTGCAGACGGTATTTAGCAAACTCTTCTCCCTTTAACTTTGTATCAAATGTTTTTCTTATCAACTTCTTTTGTGCTTCACAAAAAGAAAAGATATCTGTTCTTGGGTTTCCAAATCCAACATTAAACTTTGTGTAAAAAATGTTTTTAAATTTAGAAAGTGATGAAATACCCATATTTTCTTGGTTTCTATGAAGTTTCCAGTTTCTCCATAACTTTACAACATTTAATTCAGGTGAAAGGTACACTCTAACACTTTTCCCTCTCCCATAGTGTGAAACACAACCTTTATATTGACTTATAAAATTCACTATTGAATTGGTGATTTCTTTATCACCTATCGTTTGTCTAAATCCTCCGCGTTTTTCAGGTCTCAGACACCCATTTTTAGAGTAATATTTTATAAGATTATGCAATCTTTTTATTCCAACACATGTTATGGAAAGAAATGTTTTTTTACAAACTGGAACTGTTTTACAACTTCTGTCAGCAATACTGTAGTTTATTGAATGTTTTCTCAAACAAAAATATTCATTCTTTGGCCTGTGTCTTTTAACTTGAGTTAATTTAACAAACTTCAGAAGAAAATTATCCTGTTTAACTTTTAATTCTTCATTGTACAGCTTCTGGAAAAAACCTAAAAAAAATTTTGGTATGTCAAGATTGATATAATAAAGAATTATTTGTATTTTAAATTCATAGTATAGATTGAAACTCATAGCTAACTATAATAATTCTGAACTAACAAAAGTGGCTAGTGTAATACAACTGAGCTCACCAACAATATCCAGGTTGCCAAGATTGCCTGCTTTACATCTTTTGTTGTTGTGCCTACAAGCTATGACAGGTAATTTTCCAAGAGATGAATATCTCTGGCGTTTTTTCTCTCCTGTTTTGCTTATTTTCGATCTTTTCCGACCATGTCCAGGGGTTAGAGAGTAAGAAAATATTTCCAGTTCTGAATCTATTATTTTAGATACCATTTTTAGATAAAATTTGTTACGGAAGTTGCTACTGCGCAAGCGTGAACTTAAGTTTTTGCTATACTTTTTTCTAATGCTGGGACTTATGCCCTTTTGAAAAAACTTGGTGATTTTAATATTGAAAGTAAAGTGGATAAATAATTTTCTATCCATGTTATTATAGTTAGATTTGTTCCATTTACACTATAGAATCCAAAAGTAAAAAAAACTCGATTTCAGCAAAAATGGACTTATATCCCTTTTGAAAAAACGCTCTTCAATTGCTTTTGCCATGTTTTTATCTTCGTCGCCAATTGTTGTGATCCGCTTAAGCATATAACCCTTGTATATGTTTGATTATATATATTATTTTAAGATAAGTCAATAAAGATATTTTTATACAACTTTTAATATAACGCGAATTCTAATCTCTTTTAATGTCTCCATTTTCTATTTTTATGCACGTTTTTATAATGCGTTCCACCAGGCCCGGATTAAAGCGTAAGCAGTGTAGGCTTCAGCCTACACAACCACGGATTTAGGGGCACGGGCACTACATACTATCCTTTTTTTTTTTTTTTTTTGAACTAGAAAAATCGTACAATCTGTAAAATAATTATTGACAATAAGCACAATACTATCCTGATGTTATTTTTATTTAAATAATATCGGAAATTTGAAATAGTAAATAATCAATGCGTTTTGTCGTGCGGTCTTCTAAACCTCGTTTTATTTTTAGATTGTTATTTTTCCGTAGAACCGGTCGCACACCGATAACGTATGTGGAGCCGCAGACGGCAGACAATGCCAGTGCGTTTACTTATCTATATTTGTCGTAGCTCGCCGCCGATGGTCATAAATTGGGTAAAATAGTATTTATACTATTTTACCCAATTTATGACCATTTTTAAAAATTTTTTAAAATATTTTTTTTTATTTAAAATATTTTAAATGATTTTATAAAATATTAAATAGTATTAGTATTTCGTATACACGCGTCACGTGCATCGAAAATTCCTCCGTTTGATCGTACGTATGTTTTGTTAACACTATTGTAACTTGTAAATTTAAATTATAAAGGTTTTACTTTAGTGCGAGTAGTGCGTTTTATATATAGTTTAGTGTTCGATATTTATGTAAAAATGGATCAGAAGCGACATATTAGTGGAGCCCAAGCGAGAAAGCGTGTAATTTTTAAAAAAGAAAAAGAAGTGATTTTACTTAGTAAAATACCTAGGTTAAATAATTTTTTCAAACAAATAAATAACATTACCCCTAGTTGTGTTGAAGATAATAAACTAGAATCTTCAAATGATATAACTATTACTAATAATTGTTCTACTACTTCTACTTCTATTCAATGTACTGCGTCTTCTTCAGATCAATCAGTTGTTGATGTAAATGAGGAATCAGAAACATCTGAGCTAAATGTCATTCCTAATCCTCTTACGCAGAATAATACAAATAATTTTAAAGATCCAGCAGATCGGACAAATAGTAATATATGTCGTAATTATATTGCAAAATTTGGATATGATCAGAACATTGATGCAGATTTTACCTCATCAAAACGATCTTATTCTGATTATGATCGTTATTGTAGTAAACCAATCTTTACGAAAAATCGAAAAAACGTAGAAAATGTTTCACGGAAATGGCTTGTTTATTCAATTTCAAAATTTGTATTATTTTGTGCTCCATGCAAATTATTTGGATGCAGTACTCAACTGGGAGATGCTGGATTTAATGATTGGAAAAATGGACATTTACTTATTTCCAGGCACGAAAATTCTTTGGCACATAAAAATAATACATTAAGTTTTATTACAAAGTGATGTAGGTAGAATTGACACTCAATTGGCAACACAAGTGACTGATGAAATGAATTACTGGAAAGCTGTTCTTCATCGAATTGTTGAAGTAATTAAATTTCTCGGTGCAAAAGGTTTATCATTCAGAGGTGATAATGAACAATTTAACAAAATTAACAATGGGAACTTTTTGGGAACGTTAGAGTTACTTGCTAAATTTGACCCTTTTATTGCTCAACATATAGAAAAATATGGGAATAGAGGGAAAGGAACTCCGTCTTATTTATCATCCACAATCTATGAAGAACTTTTACTTTTGATGAAGAATGATATAATTAAAATTATATTAAAAGAATTAAAAGCAGCCAAATATTATTCTTTAATTGTTGATTCTACACCTGATATAGCAAACGTCGATCAACTTGTTATTGCATTAAGATATGTTTTACCTAGTGGTGTACCTGCAGAAAGATTTTTAATATTCATTCCAAACAGTGGTCATAAATCTGAAGAAATGAGCAATGTTGTAATGGATTTTCTTAATTCACACAATATACCAATTGAAAATTGTCGTGGCCAGAGCTACGACAATGCAAGAAATATGTCAGGTCAGTATTCTGGATTGCAGTCAAGAATTAAAAGTTTTAATTCATTTGCAGAGTATGTACCATGTTCTGCACATTCTCTTAACTTGGTCGGAACGTGTGCAGCAGAAAGTTGTAATTCTGCTACTTCATTTTTTATGCTTCTCCAGGAACTATACAATTTTTTTTCTAGTTCTACAGCACGTTGGGACATTTTAAAAACATATTTGAAGAAAAATCTTTGTGTAAAAAAATTTATCAGTAACTCGCTGGAGTGCTCGTTTTGATGCTTGCCATGCTTTATTTAATTCTTATGCATTTATAATTGAAGCTTTGCATAGTATATTTGATAATCAGAAAGAAAAAGCTGTATATAAAGTAGAAGCTAATGGGTTGCTTGCAAGATTAAAAAATTTAGAAACTGGTTTAATGATATGCATATGGAATTCAATATTAAACAGGTATTTTTCACTCTATAAATTAATCATTTTTAAATAATAAATTATGCTTTCATTTATTTTATTTTATTAGGGTCAGCTTAATAGATAAATAAATTAATATAAAGTTTAATATGATTTTAGTTTTAATGCTACAAATAAAAAATTACAATCAACTGACATTGATCTTCATACAGTATTAGACCTATATAATGGCCTTGAAAAATACTTGGTACAGATCAGAGATGATTTTGATGTTTTTGAAAATAAGGCTGTAGAAATTACTGATTGTTCGGAGTATGCCAAAGATTCCAAGAGAAAAAAAAAGAGAAAGGTATGTTTAACTTATTAATTTTAAAATACACATAAAATAATTTGAAAAAAGTCATAAACATTAACAACATTAAAAACTTTTTTTTTTTTAGGCTATGGCTGATGAATCAAGATCTCAACCTCTCACAGAAATCACAGGGAAAATAGATTTTGTTAGAAATGTATATTATGTGATCATTGATACTCTTAAATGTCAACTTAGTTCAAGAAGACAAGCTTATGAAAAAGTATCAGATATTTATGGGTGTATACCCACATTGTATAAAACACCGAGTTCTATTGTTATAAGGAACACATGTGAAACTTTGGCAAAATATTTTATTGATGATGTTGAAAACTCAAGCTTACTTATAGATGAGTGTATTCTTTTTTCAAAATTAATTTCCACGGATAAAAATGTAAAATCTGTTCTCTCTATGTATAAGCACATCAAGAACAAAGAATTAAAGTGTATGTTTCCAAATTTAGAAGTAGTTACGCGTATGTACCTTAGTACAGCAGTTTCAAACTGCTCAGGCGAAAGAGCTTTTTCTGTACTTAAAAGAGTAAAATCCTACTTGAGGTCAACCATGAAGGAGGAAAGACTGAATGCATTAGCAATATTTAGCATTGAAGCAGAATTGGTTGAAAAATTAGACTTTAATGATACTATTAACACATTTGCCCATCAAAAAGCAAGAAAAAGAAAAGTATAAAATAATGGTTTGTTACTTTTTGTAATATGATTATTTTATATTTTTATATATCTAAAATATATTTTGTTTAATTTTAATTTTATGTTTTTATTTGTTTTCACATAGGTATTATATACATGTACATATTGATGTGGCTAATAAACCTAAAATAAAGTTTTATTATTTATTCAAGTATCGAGTAGAGAAATATGTTTAAAAAAATTTTAATTGGGGGCACCAAATTTTTTACAGCCTATGGGCACTGCAGACCTTAATCCGGGCCTGGTTGTTTAAAGGCTGATATTGAAACAAAAAACAAAATAACTACTTACAAAGTCTATATTGTAAATAAAAATAATGCTGGAAATATCATGGGAATTGAAGCGGCAAAGGAGCTGAATATTTTAAAAATTGATGAAAATGGAAATTTTGTGCTCAACAAAGATAATGGTGTAAATTCAGTGGCTATATCAAATGAAACCAAGCAGCACTTTAATGTGTGTAAAAATATTGATGATGAAATTAAATCTCCACTAAATCAAAAAGATAATAGTTTGCATTATTTTGATGCAAATTGTAAAGTGACTTTGAAATTCAAAAATGATTTATTAAAGTTGATTGCAGATTATAAAGGTATATTCAAAGGACATGGTAAGCTAAAAAACTTTCAATGCAAACTGCATGTAGATGAAAACATACAGCCAGTTGCACAAAATTTACGTCGCTATCCTTATCACCTTCGAAAAGATATTCGAGCAGAACTAAGGCGTCTTGAAGAGGCTGACATTATTGAAAAGGTTGAAGGACCGCAAGAATGGATTAGTAATTTTGTAATTGTACCAAAAGCAAATAAAACAGTACGATTATGTCTTGATGCTAGAACCATCAACAAAGCAATTAAACGCGAAAGATACCCAATACCTACATTGGATTCCGTAATAGATGAGATGTACGGTTCAAAAATATTTGCTAAGTTAGACATGAAAGAAGCTTATACTCAATTAGAGTTAGATGTCGAGTCCAGAAAGATCACAAATTTTCAAACAGATGAGGGAGTTTATAGACACAAAAGATTAGTATATGGTATTAACAATTCATTCGAGATTTTTCAATAAACGATGGAACAAAGTTATGGTAAAATAGATGGAGTAAAGTTTTTTAGTGATGATATTATAATATATGCATTAAATGAACAAGATTTGTTAAGGAAGTTAGAATTACTGTTTATCAAAACACGTGCATTAGGTTTAAAGCTAACTAAAAAAAAGTGTATTTTTGCTCAAGAAAAGATAAAATTTTTTGGTATTGAAATATCCAAAAATGGTATTAATTCTGATCCAAACAAATTAGAGGCTATCAAGAATGCAAGACCACCAACAACTTTAAGTGAGCTTCGTAGTTTTCTGGGTTTATGCACATATGTGTCAAGATTTATTAAAGACTTTAGTGAAAAAACAACAGCATTACGTGAACTTTTAAAAAAAAATACAAAATTTAAGTGGGTCAAAAAACATAATGATGCTTTCAATATGCTTAAACATGAATTATCAAGTGAATCGGTTTTGGCTTTTTATGATCCGCACAAAGAAGTACAGTTAATTACTGATGCAAGTAATCATGCTATAGGAGGAATACTCTTACAAAAAGAAGGTATTGGAATCAAACCAATCTGCTACATAAGTAGGTCACTGACAGCAGCTGAGTTAAAATATAGCATTACAGAAAAGGAAGCTCTTGCTTTGGTATGGGCAATTGAAAAATTACATTTGTATCTGTATGGAAAAAACTTTAAGGTCGTAGTGGACCACAAACCGCTCAAGTTTATTTTTTCATCCAGTTCTAAAATAAATGCGCGCATTTCAAGATGGCAAATCAAATTGCAGGCATATGATTTTGACATAATATATAAGAAGGGAGAAGAGAACATTTCAGACTTTATATCCAATAACTGTATCCCAAATGAGGTACCCAATGAGTCAGATGAAAATGAAGTGGCGGCTTATGTAAACTTTTTAGTGACAAAAATGACACCCAAATCAATATCAATTGAAGATATAAAAATGGGACAGCAAGAGACATCAGTTTAGTTGCAGTAAAGAATGCATTAGTGTCTGGTAAATGGCATGACAACCCAATATTGGAACCATATCGTAGATTTCAAAATGAGTTAACTGATCATGAGGGGATTACATTAAGAGAAACAAGAATTGTCTTGCCAAAGTCTCTTCAAAAAAGAGCTTTACAAATTGCACATGAAGGACATTTAAGTGTTGAAAAATGCAAAGGATTATTGCGTCAAAAGGTCTATTGGATCACTATGAATAGTGATATTGAATCACATATTGAAAAATGTCTTGGATGTCAGGCCAACTCACGCATGTCAGGTCCTGAACCAATTAAAATGTCAATTCTACCAGAACATGTTTGGGATGAATTAGCGATGGATTTATTTGGACCATTACCATCAGGAGAGTATTTATTTGTTATAGAAGATATATATTCCAGATACCCATTTGTTGACATAATGAAAATCACAACAGCGCCAAGTATCATAAATAAACTAGAAAGACTGTTTTCTATATTTGGTTATCTTAACAAAATAAGAAGTGACAATGGTCCACCATTTCAAGTGAGGCTTTAAAATTTTATTTTGAAAATGCTGATATAAAGCGTATTAAAATAACACCACGATACCCGCAAGCAAACGGTATAGCAGAAAGATTCATGCAAGTAATAGCGAAAACAATAAAAACAACTCACTTTATGGGCAGAAACTGGAGAGAGGAACTTCAATGTATGCTTCGAAATTATAGATGTGCTCCTCATGCTGTAACCGGAAAACCACCAGCCACATTGTTATTCAATAGAAACATCAAAAATAAATTTCCTTCAATAATAGTTTAGAAATCACCATACGATAAAGAAGTGAAAGAGAAAGTCAAAATAAAAAGTATGCAAAAGTAAAAAAATACTTTGATGAGAAACACAACGCAAAGGAGAGATATGATGTTAAAGTAGGAGACCAGGTTCTCGTAAAACGTCATGAACGTGGAGGAAAACTAGATTCAAAATATCTAAACAAGAAATACATAGTTAAAGAAAGAAGGCAAAGTTTAGTTATTGTAGTAGACGAAGAAGGAAACGAGTTGGCGCGTAACATACAATTTATAAAAAAGATTTTAAAACCTGATGAGTTCACACAAAAGGAAGTACAAGTTAATGATAACGAAAGAACAAAAGCTGATAGAAAATCGTATCCCAAGCGAAATCATAGACCTGTGAAATTTTATCATTAAGTATCAAGATCTACTAATCTGATAAGAAAAGTCTTTCGCAAACAGGGGGAACTGTTGAGAATGATAACTACGTAATTATGTAATACAAATTACGTAAGTGCGTTCTTGTGGAACGCATTATAAAAACGTGCATAAAAATAGAAAATGGAGACATTAAAAGAGATTAGAATTCGCGTTATATTAAAAGTTGTATAAAAATATCTTTATTGACTTATCTTAAAATAATATATATAATCAAACATATACAAGGGTTATATGCTTAAGCGGATCACAATATTATGAACATGGCTTATTTCTTTGGTAGATAGAGAAGTACTAATCGTTCCACCTGCAGCAAGTTCAGTGGGCTTATCAATCATTTTCAACCAACTTCCAGGCACTCGAGTAAGTAGATCGGCCAAGTTAGACTCCGAGGGTACTAGTTTAATATCCACTCTGAGTTTGTATTCGTCCGCAATATTCGTAATGGTCTGAAGCCGTCTTCTAATCAGCATTTCGTTTGAAGCCTTTGTCTTCAATCTGGATTTTCCAGTCAGTGCATCGGTGACCCAATGTAATACTGCTTTCGAATCAGTGCAAATATGCAGGACATTCATCCTTCACTTGAGACCCATGTTTAGTCCTTTGATTACTGCATCGAGTTCAGACATGTTTATATGTGTTGTATCATCTTTTCTTAACCAACAAGCGTCTTCGATTATATTGCCATCAGCTTCGATACTCACACCTAGCGCTAGTGAACTAGCATCCACCCACACTGTTGCCTCGTTGCCATAAACATTCCAAACTCCTTTGGCAGTATCGTCGTTACGTGTTCTTTTTACCATACCGTTCACCATTTTTTCAACAAAATCGCATTGTATCTTCTCATCCCATGTTTTTGTTAGGGCGTTTGCCGTCCTTTTAACAAATGACGAAGCTACACGCAACCAACCACAAACTGGAAGATTCCCTGTCATTTTTCCACATAAAGAGAAGATTTTTCGCCTCGTTAGAGAACTTGGAACTTCACCAAAATCGTTGTCTCTCTTCCAAAATAACTTCTTATTTTCAATTCCAACTTGTAATCCTAGAACTCTCGCCCCTTCGGACACACGAACCGCCGGCTCACAATGCAGTCCATACATATCCAAATGATCAAGTACACTGCGAACTGATACGATGTCTTCATTTACAAGAATATCATCAATGTATGATGATGTTCCCTTCCAGATCTTTTCGTCTTGCGATAGAACTTTGTCCAAAACTGCTTTTATTATGACGGGCGCAACGTTCAGGCCAAATCCTAAACGTGTTAAACAAAACCTCTGTCCACGGAACACAACAGTTTGGTAAGCCCAGAGTTCCTCGCTGATTTTGAGTTGCATGTAGGCCGAAGATAAATCAATAATTGAAATATTTTCTCCAAGCCGTCTCCAGTCTTGAAGTTTGTCAGCACATGCATCCGTGTACACCGTAAATGGTTCAATAAACGTGTTCAGCTCCCTGAAGTCTAACACTGGTCGCACTTTCCCTTTGTTTTGCTGCACCACTGCCATAAGTGGAACCAAACCTTTTACTGGACCGTATTTTTTCGCTTCGTACTTTTGCAGCCATTTTTTCTCTATCCAACCTTTAATTTCTTTTTCGTAATCGTGTTTTATGCCAATGGGGATGGTATATTCAGCAATTCTATTCACCAGATTTTCAGTTTGGTATTCCATTTCCACGCAATTATCCATTCTCTATTTTTCTTTTCAAATGAAGCTGTGAAATCCTGAGCCGTTATATTCATACTATGATCATCTATTGACAAATCGCTTTTTAGACCAAGTAAACATGCTTCTTTTTTCATAAAACAAACATCCCGCGTTGCAGAAATCGATACTCCACCAAGTGCCACTATTCCATTCATACCCATTATGAAACAAAAACCCAGTGGTTTGAAATTGACCACAATTGCTTCCACACACACTGTATTTCCATTTGGCGCGGTGATTCGAGTTTGGCTAACACCTTCGCACTGCTGTTGTTGTCCATTTACTCTATCTTCTTTCTTCGTTATTTTTGTCGCACATTTTTTATAGATGAAGCAGGTACATCCTGAAATACACCGTTAATATCCAAGAGCATGGTAGGTAACGCCATTATTGATTGTTTAGGCAGAGAACTGGCGCAGACGTCTTCTCCCTCACTCCGTTTTTGGACACATTGATATGTGTCCATACTCTTGACACGAGTAGCACAGCACATCGCTTGACTCCCGTCTTCTACTTGACTTGTTTCGATAACTATGTCTTCTTAAATAACAATCTCTCGCAAAGTGATTGGGAAGTTTGCACTCATAGCACACTGATTGTGTTTTATCTTCTAGCAACCTCGGATCACTACTTTTCACTACAGCTACAGCAAATATTTCCACCATCCCGTAGTTCCGTTCCTCGATCATCAGAGTCCTTGCTCGCGCAAGTATTTGAACAGTTGTAAGATCGTCCATACGAGAACTCGATCTCAGCATCGAGGCACACGCGATCGCTTTGTCTGGTAGCCCACCAATTAGGGTAGACAATCTTCGTAGTTCTGCCAAGTAAACATCAACTGCTTCTCCATGTTTCAGCTTTCTTGTGATAAACTGCTCGTAGGCTGTAAATGCATCAAAGGCAAAAGCTTCAAGCAAAGCCTCCTTTATTCTCTTAAAATTTTCTTTATCAGTCTCTGCTAACTGTTGATACACTACGAATGCACCATCAGTGAGATGGAGAGGAACCACACGTTCCAGATCGGTTACACCAATTATTTTACATACCAGTCCAACCTTTTCCAGCCACTTCGCAACTGACTGTTAATCGTTTCAACTAAACTCTGGAATTAACTTTAAATCAAGTTTAGTCGCCATTTCGCCGAAATAGCTTGTAGTTTCGCATAAAAAAGATCGTTTTTTAGTTGTGCGTAAACGCCGATATATCTTTGTAAAGTTCAACACAATTTATATACAGATTAATACCCTAGGTATTCACACATATCTTTTCACACATACAATTATTTACAAGTAGGCATTCCCTAGGCATTCACATATATCTTTTCACAAATACAATTATTTACAATTAATGCTATAAGGCATTCACACAACTTTTCACACATACAATTATTTACAAGTACGCTATAATTAGGGACAGGCAAAAAACACGAAAACACGGAAGCCGTTTTTTACGTGTTTTTCGTCAATTGCCGTGTTTTCCGTGTTTTCTGAGAAATCCGTGTTTTTTTTTTTCAGATTTACCGTGTTTTCTGTATTTTTTTAAAATTAACTCGCTCTATTCTCTTACTTACTTGTTGTTAGTGGTAATTGCTTGACGTTATGTCATGTGACTCATCTGTCATTTCCGGTTAGTAATAACCATTTTTTCGTAAACGAGTTGCGTGTCAATCAATAAACATCTTACAATTAATTATGTTGAAGAACGCCGTGAATGTTTCTTGTGCCGAGCGCGCAAAACAGTATTCCTAGGGAACTTTGGACGCCGACGATGGCCGTCTCTTTTGCACAAGTTGTAACGTTACACTAGATCATACGAGAAAAGGTACGATTAATAGACACTTGCTAACACCTATGCACACTCAAAAACGTAAAAGTCTCGATGAAACAAATGAAACTCGTGCGAAGAAGCAAGGTATCTGAGTCATGTAATGCACGAAATCTTGCTCAGTTTGAATTAGTGGAGGCATTTACTGCAGCTAACATTCCGCTAAACAAACTTGATTATCCTAAGCTAAAGGAGTATTTATAGACGAATGTGAAGAATCTTGGGGCACTGCCATGTGTAAGTCACCTACGGCGCGATTATCTACCAAAAGTTTTTGATGTTAATCATGATGAATTGAAAGCTCGTGTTGAAGCAGCATCTTCAGTTTTTGTAGTCACTGATAAGGCCAGCGATTCCCAAGATCGTTTCGTCCTACATATACTGTTTATACTACCAGTAACAAGTTCTGATGAAATGCAGATGAAGGCGGTAACAGTTGACCTGGTCTACTTAGAAAACGTTAATGCAACGACAGTCAGTCAGGCAATTATTAAGATCCTGAACAAGTTCAACGTTAACTTCAATAAAGTCAGTGCATTTGTTACAGACAATGCCAGTTACATGACAAAGACTATGAGAAATCTCTAAGGGATACTCCCCCTCTGTGTTCATTTGTCGTGTAATGCTCACATTCTTAGTCTTGTTGGTGAAACTTGGAGGCAAAGATTTAAAAAAGTTGACCGATTAGTGGCGTGCTTCAAAGCTATATTTGTTCACTGTTCTTCACGAAAGCAGCGGTACCGAGAGTATATAGCTGAACAGACACATGTAGATATTGATACGGTTTCCTCCCTCCAGTTACAGTTGTAACAGTATAATAGCAATCGTTGCTAAAAGTATCAAATAAACATTGCACATCAAAATAAAAAATTTTAATAACTGATGGTAGGCTCAACTTGTTTTTGTGATTCACAGATTATTCAGACGAGTTGGAAACCACTGATCTACCAGAATCGCAACGTGCTGCGTACAGCGATGCCACGGCTAAACTGATGCAATATTATTGCCCGGCTTCTGCAGTACGCTTCACGCAGCCTGGACTAAGATTTCTCCAATCAGTTCGAATGTTCGATCCTCAGCAAGCTAAAACTTTGACCTACTATGCATTCCTTGATGGCATTCCGGGCTACGATGATAAGAAACGCATTCCAACAAGTGAAATTGCTGCCTATAAGCTGGCTGTTAAAGAGATTTATGATTATGTCAAGCCACTGACATTCTGGTTCTCATCACGTGATCGTTTTCCACATATCTTTGAGCTTGCTGTTCGTTATCTGCCTGTACCCTGTAATTCGGTAGATGCGGAGCGGAGCGTTAGCCGATATACGCTTGTTAATACACCACAGCGTCAAAACTTAAACGATGACAATTTGGCGCTTCACGTGATGATGGATTTTAATTCAGTAAGCTAAGAGCTAAGTAAATAATTTCCATTTAGAGACTTCAGCAATAAAGTTGAACAAACGGTCATAAAATCTTAGTTAAAACACAGTTTTTTGCTTATTGAAGTCATTGTATTATGAATAAAAATATGGCATTTTGATGCCGTGTTTTTTCCATGTTTTTACCGTGCTTTTTGCGATTTTTATTAAAGTACGCCGTGTTTTTCGCACTTTTTTACCGTGTTTTTCGCCTGTCCCTAGCTATAATACATATCCTTTACGCACATAACTATTCACAAGTAACGCTATAATTACAAAATTACAAAAACATGTAGTGTTAATTTTTGAACTTCACTTGTTCTTACTGTCCATCAATGTGTTTAAAATTGTCAACTAACAGGTACCTTAAAAAAAAACAACAACTTGAATTTAAGGAAATCCAAAAAAAATTAAAACTAGTTTGCAATCAATACTGGCAAGAAGTCCTTTCGAAGAAGAGATATTGTCAAAAATAGCACTCCATGCTGTTCTAGTTAAGAAAAGCATTTTGACTGTTTTTAAAAAAATTTAACTTATTTTTATTAGTAGATTTTCTAAATGGAGCACTATTTTTGCCAATATATTTTAAACTAAAGGACTTGATCTATGGAATATTATCAGCAATAAATGAAACCTAGTGGCAGGCCCGAATTAAACCTTTTTAGTGCCCAAGGCAAAAACCCACATCGGTGGCCCCTTCTGCCCGGGGCCCCTGATTTTTCGCTGACTGTGACCGCTGGTATGTTCAATATTATGCAAAGAAAACAGTTGTTAACAAATTTGTTTGTAGTTTGTACTACTATCACTCATATAAAACCTACAATAAAGTATTTCTGTATTAAAATTAATAGCTAATAAATTTTGAAATAATAATAGACAAACTGTGTTTTTTATTAGACGAAAAAATCAAAAAGATATAGTCATTTAGATTTTAAAGTTTTTTTTTCTAGATTTACATCTACCAAAGTCTTTGAGTATAGGGGAGATGGGGGCGCATTGATCGCCGGGGCAGTATGATCTTTTGGCTTTTACTCGTTCATTTTTGCCTTACTAGAAGTGAGGTTGCAATTTAATTAACCATTATGCTTCCCTAATTGATTATTCGTAATATTTTTTCATAAGGTTATCAGCGTCAAAAAAAATAAAGAAAATATTGTTTTTCGTCATAAAAAGTGATTTTTTTAAATCGTACTATAATTCAAATATATTTTTATTTAGATGTCTGTATGGGTTAACAACAATTTTATTTTAAATTTGTAAGTGTTAGGTGTATAATATAATATATAATTTTTATTTGGCTGCAATTTATACAGTAGATATTGCTATCAATATGTTACCTATACCTATTGGGGTACATTGATCTCTGACTATGCGGGGCCCATTGATCGGAGGACCAAAGTGCCCCATAGAAGACGAAGTGCCCCATGTTTTTGTTTATAAGCAATACAGTTAAACGAATGGAATTGTATTTATAATTTAAAAAAAAACTATTTATAAACAAACAATAGCTTTTAGCATTTCATTTTTTAAATCTACTTATGCTATAAGCTAGTAATAATAATACTATTATTTTATAATATCAAAAGAATAATATTTAACATAATAATTAAAAAATATTTAACATAATATTATTATGTTAAATATTAGCATTTATTAAAAACATATGTTTTTATTGATATATTTTTTTACAGATCTTAAAATGGTTAGAAATAGAATTAAAAAAACAAATAAAGTTGCTATACCAAGTGAAACAATGAAAGTAGCTGTTAATAAAGTTTTAGAAGGAACACAACTGAATGTTGTAGCACATCAGTTTAACATAGATAGAATGACTTTAAAAAGATATTGTCGTAAAAAGAGGCTTAATCCAAATGAAGCTTTCAAGCCTAACTACAACAATAGACAAGTTTTTACAGCAGAAGATGAAAAAAGTTTATCAAGTTATTTACTAATTGCATCAAAAATGAACTATGGCCTTTCAACTAGGTCAACGCGATTATTGGCATATGAATTTGCTTTAAAAAACAATAAGATATGCCCATCATCATGGATCAAAAATAAAATTGCAGGCATTGATTGGTTGCAAGGTTTTATGAAAAGACAACCAGAGTTGTCTCTACGAACACCTGAAGCAACGAGCTTCGCTCGATCAACAGCTTTTAACAAACACACTGTAAGAGAGTTTTTTCAAAATCTTAAAACGGTAAGAAATCGATATAAATATAATTCTAACTGTATATATAATGTTGATGAAACTGGTTTAACAACAGTTCAAAAGCCGGTTAAGGTTTTAGCTGGTAGAGGAAGCAAACAAGTTGGAAGAATCACATCTGCAGAACGAGGAACATTGGTAACTGCATGTTGTGCCTCTAATGCTATTGGAAATTCCATTCTAATGCTATTGGAAACTCCATTATTTATTTTTCCTAGGGTAAAGTTTCATGATTACATGATTAAGGAAGGACCTCCTGGATGTGTGGGATTTGCAAATCCTTCTGGTTAGATGAACTCAGAAATTTTCATAGAATGGATTAAACATTTTGTTAAATATTCAAACTGTTCTCAGGAATCTCCAGTTTTGTTACTTCTCGACAGTCATGAAAGTCATATTTCTGTTAAAGGCTTGGAGCTTGCAATTCAACACGGAATTACAATGATTAGTTTTCCTCCCCATTGCAGCCATAAATTGCAGCCATTAGATAGAACTGTTTTTGGACCATTGAAAAGGTTTTACAATTCTGCATGTGATAATTGGATGGTTTCAAACCCAAGACCAATGACCATTTATGATATTGTTTCAAAAGTTCGAGAACCGTATACAAAAGCTTTCTCACCATCTAATATACAGACAGGATTTAGAGTAGCTGGCATTGAGCCATTCAATTCTGAAATTTTCAAAGATGACGAATATTTACCATCATCAGTTACAGATAGAGCTGCTCCAGATACAGTTACTATCACTCCTGTCAACAACATGGAATCTGAAATGATACCAGCACATGTTAATCACATAGAGTCTGAAATAACTATAGTAAATATTGAAACAAGTATTTTAAACAAAGTGTCAACAAGTGTTGCTTCTATAATCTCACCTGAGGTTTTAAAACCTTACCCAAAAGCATCTGCCAGAAAAAAAAAAGTTAAAAGTAGGCAGTTAAAAACAAGGATCTTGACTGATACTCCTGTCAGAAATGAAATTCGTTTGTCAAAAGAAAAGAAAATTTTGAAGCAAACCAAAAATCAACAAAAAGTCTCCACAAAAGATAAGAAAGAAACTAAGAATTACTTGCTTAGGAATAAAAAACAATGTAAACCAAAAGCTGCTTCACAACTTGACTTTCACAAATGATGAAATATTCTTAATCAAAATATTGTACTTTTAACAAGTTTTGTAAACTTAAAAGTTGTATTCTTATTTCAGTCTTTATATTTCAGTTCTAATAAATTTCAAGTTGTTGTAAAGTTTTAAACGTATATAAAGCGGGTAGCTTATAGCTGCTGTGATTTATACATTTTTTAATTAAAAATTAGACTAGTGGGTTTAACTGCTATATTTAAAAAATAATTAAAAAATTTAGATGTATTATATGTTATACAATATTACCCTTTGACTAAATTATTTACAAGATTTAGTTATAGAAGTGTTAAACGTTTAGATAATATTACGCATATAAGATCAATGTGCCCCAAGTCGGAGATCATAGTACCCCATAGTTTGGGGTACATTGATCTTTTGAGAGGGTTGTTTAAAAGTTAAAATTATTCATGTTTATCATTTTTTTAAATCAAAATATTTATATATTCCAAAAGCCAGATAGTTCTACATGTGTTTCGTAGTTAATAAGTTTTTACATCTCTTTCAGGTTCTGCGCAATTTTCAAAACACTGCTACGGCGATCAATGCGCCCCCATCTCCCCTATCTTCAAAGTTATTTTTGCGCAAAATATCTGCCTCAATCATAAGTAGAGATAAGAAATCAATCCTTTCTTATTTAATTGTTGATCTATTTGGATTTTTTGTACGTTTCAACTGAGAAAAAGTACGCTCAGTTGAACAGTTAGTAACCATTAATGTTAAAAATATGCGGAAGGCAATTTCAACATTTGGAAACGCACACTCAATATTGTCTCTAACTATTACTTGTTATAATTCTCCATGATTGAACGTGTTGTTTTCCGATTTTGATGCAGCTGGAAACTTGTGTCGAATAAATGAACGAAACTGTTGTAGTTCAGTATATAAATTATTGTTCAGATCTTTAGGATAAACATTTGTTAGTTTTTCACAACACTGAGATGTTTGTGATAATGATCCATCGACCAAACAAGAAAAGCGAACTGCTAAATCATTATATAGTTGTCTTCGTCTACTCATTTCTATCTCAAGTGAAGTCATTAAAGCGCAAAAAAAAATAATTAGTTTAAAAAAAAGCTAAATAGAAAAAAACAGCTTGTTCATAGCTTAATTTTTAAGCATTCAAGATTTTACCAAACTTAAATGTGAATTTTTATTATAATATATTTCTTCAGTTTTATAGCACTTGTTCTATTTTCAGTTGTTTCTGGACTTAAATTTGTTAAAAAAAATTGTTTTTTGAGGACTCGTGGTGCCCCAAAACGCTTGGTGTCCAAGGCAAATGCCTTGTTTGCCTAATGGTTAATCCAGGCCAGCCTAGTGGTAATGTCATATCCAACAAAATTTCTAGCTATGGTTTTGGTAATTGAATTTGAAGAAGAAAATCTAAGGAAATGGAAAATAATAAATGGAATATATAAATATATATATATATACATATATATATAATTTTATAACATAAATTATTATATTATTATAATAATAATAATAATAATAATAATAATTATTATTATTATCATTATTATTATTATTTTATATATATATATATATATATATATATATATATATATAATTTACTGGATATAATATTTAACTTAAATCAAATTTAAAAAGTAATGGGAAAATCTAATTGTCAAGAAAAAAGAAAAATTTAATAATACGTGCTGTAGAGAAGAATATTCCTTATAAGCAAACTTTTGAGCTTTTTGATGTGACTAAATCAACAATTAGCGTACTTAGTAAGAGATACAGACACTAAAAGACACTTGAAAATAAGCATCGTCCAGGCAGGCCAAAGATATTACAGAACATCAAGACAGAACTTTGGTAAGAAAATTAAAACAAGATCCCTGCTGAAATCTTGTCGAATTAAGTAGGATTATGAGCAAAGATTGTTGTTTAGTGCAGCTTAGATATTACAAAACGTAGTTACTAAAAAACGTTGTTTGCGTCAGCATAGCTTGTTTGGTCATTGTTCTGTCAATAAACCATTGATATTGTTAAATAATCGCTCAGCCCAATTGAAATTTACAAAAGCTCATTTTGATTGGACTTCAAAAGAATGGTTAAAATTTCCTATTCAGTGATGAATCAATGATGTAGGTTTGATAGCAACGGTATCAAATACATGAGACATCCGAAAGATGAAGGATTTGCTCCTAAGTATCAAATGCCAACAGTTAAACATGGTGGTTAGAATATAATGGTTTGGGGATCTTTCAGTTATGATTCTTTTAGTCGGCTTCATCGCATCGAATGTATATTTAGATACAATCAGGGTATAATGTATATTTATACTTCGAATGAGTATACTTCGAATGAGTCTTCTCAAAACCCAGATTAACATCCAACAGAGCATCTTTGGGAATATTTCGATCGTCAAATGAAAGGCTAAAAACCGACCAATAAAAATAATTTATCTCAGGTGCTTTCGGATGGTGTGAATTTTTTCATTTGTTTATAAACTTTTGCACGATTATGATTTCAATAAAGTTTGAATTTCTCCCTTCCGTTACAAGTTCCGTATCATGTTTTTGAGTAATTTATTGTATGTAATCACATTACATGAGCAACTATTGAAAAATTTATTTGTTTTCAGTGAAGAGTTAAAAAGTTATGACAAAAAATTTTGAAAAATTTAGCTGTTTAAAAATTATATGTATATATATATATATATATATATATATATATATATATATATATATATATATATATATATATATATATATATATATATATATATACATCTGCGTTACACACTGACAGTCCTACCTCACATTCTATCACTCTCTATATTTGCGCTACCATTACACTTACATAGAACCAACCACTATAGTCACATTTAATAATCGCATCATTAAAATACAAAAATAAATAAAATCCGCCGCCCTCACACTGAAGATTCCTACCGAGATCAATTTTATTCACTCATTTCTTCATAAATCAGTGAGATATTTGCACGGTTCACACTTTAGACTCTTTCATTATTAACTATTTTCAAACATTTAAATAATTTATTTTTGAAACAAAAAGCGAAGAAAAAAAAACATCAAAAAAAAATTTTGTTTAAGAGAAGAGGAGAACAGAAAGAAAATTTTTAAAAAAAACTGAAACACATTTAGAAAACATTTGAAAAATTTTCTTCTCAACACCAAAAAATTATGGCGAGTCATTCAGGTTCACCTCATTGTAACAATCCTAATGTTATACCACTATTTTACTCAAAAACACCATCTGCACCCAACTGTATCACCCCGGACATTGAAGTTTTACCAATAGATAATTTTGATCGAGACTCTCTAAGACACGAGAAAAATGATAGGCGAGATGAGTATATTGATAAAATTATAAGATAAAAGAAGATAGAAAAAGTTGTCAGAAAACTATTAAATTCCACGACAAAACAAGAAGCCGAAGCTTCTTTTGTTTGACAAAAAGATGAGAGAAACACTCTTAATTAGTTAGAAAGAATTACAAGCTCATTAAGACCAACAATCGATATGTCTAGTTTACCTCAGTTTAACGGAGGACCAGATGATGATGTAAAAGAATTTTTCCTTCAATTTAAGAGAACTGCCACATTTAACAAATGGGACAATAATGAACAACTTTGCGCTTTTCCAGTTTGCTTAAATAAATCTGCTTCGATATTTTATGAATCCCTTCCAAACAAAATAAGGCAAGATTTACAATTAATACAACAAGCTTTTCAGAATGAGTATGAACCACCAGAACGTATTTGGATTAAGAAAACCCAACTGTATGGACTAAAAGAAGGAGAAAAAGGGCTTGAACATTTTATAGCAAATTTAGAGAAGCTGTCGCAAGAGTTAAAAGTTTCGGAAGAAACTAAAAGAGATCTTTTTATTCAAGGAGTTACTTCTAGTTTAAAGAGAAAACTTCTTTTAAGCCAACCGGAAACATACACACAAGCAGTCAGAATTGCTAGGGTGAATAATTTAGTTAACATTGATGATGACGCTTGCATAGTCGAAACCGTGATAAGGACCATCACAAAATTACAAAACCAGTCTGCTAAACATAACACTGTATCTTTTGCCGATAGCGACATACCACCCGTGGCTGCGTATAGTGCAACACCTGCGAATTTAGCTAATCCAGAAAATGCAACTAAAGAAGTAGCTAGGCTCAAAGAGGAGATCAGAAAGTTAAAGGTTGGACTACGGAGACAAAATAATAGTAACTTTGGCCAAAATCAGGATTATAACCCAGCAACAGTAAATCAACCAACCTGCTTTATGTGCAATAAGACGGGACATTTGGCAAGACAATGCAGACAAGAATATCAACATCCTAGGATTCCACAAAGTAACAACTCGCAGTATCTGTACAGGAAAAACGTTACGCAACAACCGCAATGGAGAAACAATAGAAACTGGACTCCACGAAATTTTGATAACCAGAGCAGAAACATGGACAATAAATGCATTCAAACCGTTTCGAATAGCCAAAATTGGAGATCGAATACCTCAAACAACCCACAACAAACTTATAAGGATAATTATGTGAAATCAAGACCACAAAATAACAAGTGGAATAACGTTCAAAATACAATAACAGGTACCCATGAAAGTCAAAGAAATGATATGTCAATCCGTATACTAGGTATAGATAGTATTGCTCAACATCAGGAGAATTATTTCAAAAATGATGACGACGTGACCTTGGAATATGAAGATGCTGAAGACTACTTTTGGGATGACAGTTATGATTACGGATACAAATCTTATACAAACAATCAGATACCAACTTTTCATGAGAGATACCCATATGAAGCCAACACCGGTTGTTACAATAATACACCAGAACAAGATCATATGTCATATTATATGCTAGATTATACTCCTCTGAACTCTTCATATGAAGATGAGAACAATTGCAAACGTCACGAGATTGAGAACTTTTGTGTACAGATCACCCATGAAACTTTTGTGAACAGATCACTAACTAAGCAATCTACGAGATCAGGTTCGGTGTTTGTCACAACATATTATGGAGCAAAAGTCTTTTTCACAAGCGAAAGAAGAAGTAAACAACAAGGAATATCTCAGTACAATAAATCAGGAGCTCCGAAATATGAAAAGCTTCACATACGAAGATCCAGAAGTTGTACAAGATGAAGCAAGTGTCATTATCGATCAAAAACAACGAGGATGTTAACGATTTGGTCAGTTCCAACCAAAAGAAAGAGATACTAGAAGAGACAATCATACCAGTTAGATTGGTAGATTTAAGTCAAGAACCGTATCAAAGTCCGTATCTTGATCAAACATAGATTTATGTTTGATCGAGATACGGACCAAATATCTAAAAAGAAAACTGTGCCTCAAACAACTAATCTTAACATATGGGGAAAGGTATGCAATCATTGGACAAGAATACTAATCGACACTGGAGCAGCTATCACTGCTATAAGTTATGACCTATACGAAATGTTTAAGAATGCTGGAAACAATGTAACCCTACAAAAAAGTGACTTACCACGAGTTACTTCTGCCAACTGTCAAACACTGTCCATAAAGGGAATGTTTACCTTAGAGTTCGAAATTGAGAAGCATACATACAAGTTTAAAACATATGTCATTAAGAATCTCAACTATGATGTCATACTTGGCAAAGACTTCCTCACAGAGTACAATGGGATTATAGACTTTAAAGAAAACAAGCTATCTTTAGAAATTAATGATGGCCCATATCAGTTAGAGGAAAATACTATCTTAGAAGATAAATCACAGCAGCTTGATGGCAAATACCAAGAAATCCTTACCACAAAACGAACATTTTTAAAACCATTTTCAACATCCATTTTGCAAGTTTCCTGTAACTTCCCAACCAAAAATGACTATTGTTTCGAACCAAATCCAGAGCTTCTTTACCAAAGTGATCTGTATCTCCAACCTATTCTTGTATCTGGAGACAACAACAAAGTCACATTACTAATTTCGAATTTATCTATGGAATCACAAGAACTACCGAAGGATACGCTCTTAGGTAAGGCATATCAAATACCTCTTATTGGATCACCTGAAGATGAACTAAGTTTATCAAACATTAATGCTCAATCAAACAATAATTATAATCAGCACTTGACAATAGGAAGTGAGAAAACAAAAGAGCTCATGTTACAGTTACAGAATTCCAAACTAACTGAGAAACAAATTGTTGACATTACTAAGCTATTATCAAAGCACCAAGATATATTCGCTAAGACACCAGACCAATTAGGGCGTACACATCTTATAAGACACGTTATCGAAACAGGAAATAGTGCAGCGATAAGGAAAAGACCCTACCAAGTGTCTCCAAAACAAAGAAAGCAAATAGACGAAGAAATGGATAAGATGCTGAAAACAAATGTAATAAAAAAGTCAGTAAGTCCTTGGGCAGCACCAGTTATTTTAGTTCCAAAACCAAACGGAGAAGTGAGACTTTGCATTGATTTCAGAGAGGTTAATGCAGTAACCAAAAAGGATTCACATCCTCTTCCCAGGATTGATGATGTACTGGACAGTCTCAACGGTGCCCAATATTTTACAACCCTAGATTTAATGAGCGGATTCTGGCAAATTGAAATGGAAGAAACTTCTAGGGAGAAAACAGCTTTTATAATACACCGAGGATTATTTGAATGCAACGTTATGCCGTTCGGACTTTGTAATGCACCTAGCACCTTTCAGCGACTAATGGAACATGTTTTACGAGAGGAGTTATGGAAATTCTGCTTTATATATATTGATGACATAATCATATTTTCGTCTGGATTTGAAGAACATCTTCAACATATTGATAAAGTATTAAAGACTTGCAGAAGCAAATTTAAAAATGAAGGCTAGTAAATGTAGTTTTGCGCAAGAATCAGCCACCTTTCTTGGACACATTGTAACTAGGGATGGTATAAGACCAAACCAAGAAAATTTATCTGCTGTAAAAAGTTATTCGATACCAAAAAATGTCAAGGAAACAAGATCATTCTTAGGATTAGTATGTTATTACCGCAGATTCATTAAGAATTTTAGCAAAATTGCTGCACCACTTTACAACCTCACTAGGTTAGGAGTCAAGTTCCGATGGGATGACAGTTGTCAAGAAGCTTTCGATATTTTAAAACAAAGACTTGTAGAGGAACCATTATTAGCATATACAGATTTTACTCAAAAGTTTATACTCACAACCGATGCCAGTGCAACAGGACTTGGATTCACTCTTAGCCAACGAATAGACGGGAAAGAAAGACCAATTTTATATGGAGGACGGCAATTTTCAGCCAGAGTACAAAAAGCTAGTGTAACAGAAAGAGAGGCGTTAGCTATAGTTGTTGCAGTCAAGAAATGTCATGCCTACTTGCACGGTAAACGCTTTACAATAGTTATTGATCATCGACCATTAAATTATATCTTAAATTCCAAAGAACCCACTGGAAAGATCACAAGATGGGCTTTATTATTACAGTCATATGACTATGATGTTGAATACAGACCTGGAAGACAAAATGGGAGCGCCGATGCTTTATCAAGAAGAACTTACGAAGGAGACTTTTTAAATGAAGATGACATATTTCTTTTTTCAATGGCTGACCAACCAAGCGATGTTTTAGAAAGACACTTTCCGGACAACGACATTTCAGACAACGAGATATTGATAGACATGTCAGGAGACCACGAAGATAATAACATTATAAACCAGAGAGATGATGAAATGAATGATCAGCTGGATGAGGAGCATTACTTTATCCATAGCAAGTTAACTCCAGAGAAAGAAGAACTCAAATATCTACAACTATCCGATACAGAACTCTCACACAAGATACTTTATCTTAAAGATCAAACGATTCCAGATGATAAGAAAGAAGCAACTAGATTATTAGCTGATATAAATAGTTATATGCTAGACGAAAACGATATTCTTTATCACATATACGAGCCTTCTAAGAAAACTGCTGAAGGAATTTATAAACAACTAGTCATACCTCCTCAGTTTAGAAATGAAATCATTTATTGGGCTGACGATCATGCAACCGCCGGACATTTTGGATTTGTTAAGACTCTTAATAAGCTTAGGAAACGGTACTACTGGCCACTGATGTACTCAGATGTTGAACACTGGATTCGAGGATGTACTCACTGTTCACAAAGAAAAGGAAACCGTCCAAAAAATAAAGCTCCACTTCAACCAATACCAGCAACAGAACCATGGGACCAAGTAGCCTGCGATATAATAGGTCCTTTCCCAACAATACTATCTGGAAATAAATACATTATCGTTTTTCAGGATAGATTGACAGCTTGGCCAGAGGCATTCGCAACTTCAAATATAGATGCCGTTATAATTGCACAATTGTTACTCGACAATATAATCTTTCGGTTTGGAGCCCCACGCACCTTTTCAACAGATAGGGGTACCAATTTTCTTTCCAAGTTGATAAATGAACTCTGTAAGATGGTAAACACAAAGAAAATAAACACCACACCCTACCACCCTGAATGTGATGGAATGGTAGAAAAATTTAATGGTACTTTAGTCAAAACACTGTCTATGTATGTTAGGGATCATCAAAAAGACTGGGATGTACACATTAACGCTGCGTTATTCGCATACCGAACATCTGTAAATTCATCACGCGGTGAATCACCATATTTCTTGTTACTCGGCAGAGAGCCAAGATTACCTCCGGATATTATCTTTTACACTCCGAAAGAAGTCCCTCACACCGTATCAGAATATAGAGATCTACTAGCTACCAGGATACAACTAGCTCACAAGCTAGCAAGAAGCAATCTACAGAAAGCACAACTGCAAAAAAAACTCTATTATGACAGAGATACCAAAGAACCAACATTTAAAGATGGAGAAAAAGTATGGATACACAACAAAGAGAGAAAACAAGGCCTATCACCCAAATTACACACACAATGGCAAGAACCATACCAAATTGTCGAAAAGGCTTCCCCAGTTATTTTTAAAGTACAGCTTGTTGATAGCAGTAAAGCACCTTTCATTGTTCATTCTAACAGAGTCAAGAAATTTCATGAACCTCCGATGAAGCCAAATGATAACACAGAACCTTCCGATAGTGAAGATGATGCTTCAAATAGTATTCTTAATCAAAGCCAAGACTATCAGCCTACAGAGTTTGAAAAAGCAAGAGCATCTGATCTTAAGGTTAACCGACAAGAAGACGAATTTTATGGGAAAACACCAAGTAGCTCAACAACCCCAAAGCAAGACCCTCTCAACAGATGAAACACCATCGATAATTGATCGAGGTATAACTGATGATAGTGACATCTTCATAGTTGAAGCAATAAGAAACCACAGAACGTGTAAAGGGAATAGAGAATTTCTCATTAAATGGAAAGACTACGAAGAAATAGAAAACACTTGGGAACCCGAAAAGAACCTCCACCCAGACTTAGTGAAAACTTACCTTCGAAATCACACATCACACAGTTCATCTGACATACCGCTTAGTCCTGTGATCAAGACATTCGTCCAACATTCCAAAAGAACAAGAAGTTACAACCTACTTGCACTGTTGATGCAAATATTCTTTTTCTTTCCCATATTCATTTTAAATGTAAGAGCAATTGACCTTGGACCTATTTATGATTGTACTACTACCACCCCACTCGGCATTTACGATTATCCTACTATTAGGAACTGTAAAAACAAAATGAATCAAGAAGAATATCAATTGAAAACCTATTTAGCCGAAGTCTTCCGCTATTCTCCGAAAGTATCAAAGTTTCCTATTTATCTCTGTTCGCATTTTGAGATTACCCTGACCTGTGATCACCAGAATATATTTCTCTCCAGTAAAAGATTACGCCAAGAAAAAGAAATAAGAGTTCCAATCGAAGAATGTCTCGCAATGGTTTGGAATCAAATACTTAATATTTAGTTAAAACGAAAGTGAGAATCAACCAAAGAAGAGAACGTAAAGCACGTATTTGAACAAATTATTTCACCCAACAAAAAAACCCTAATAAACTCAGAAATAGTAGACGTAGAACAACCTAAGATACACAAATTTGAAGAAGGACTATGGCGAAGTTATGTGTTAGAAAATTATGATTGTAGGATATTTCGAAAAACAACAACAATAAAACAACTGTATGAGGTTCAACAGTTCAAAGCACAGTTAATTGGCAACGCTAGTATCATCGAACAACACCTTACAGACAGTGAATGCCTTTCCACAATAAATCAACTATATGATGCAGGAATTTGTAATATGAATCCATCTATGAAAGTTATTGTATGGAAGAATCCAAATCATGATTACAACGAAATGCAATCTTTGGGAACGTATCAGATTCAACGATCTGGAGAATACTTTTTAATTCCAAGCTTACAAGCTGGCGGAGCGGTACAACAAACCATGGGAACTAATGAAGAAACCATACAATTGGATAATGGTCTAGTTTTAAGAAACGCTAAAACACACACTAACATATTTCACCCACTAACTGAAGCCATCAAAGAATATGCTAAGACTGTTTCTGACGATGTTGTAGCACCAATTCTAGAGGCTTATATTGTTCAAACAATAGTTTATCAAAAACAAATGATGATTCAAGAATGGGAAAGACTCTGTTTTATCCAACAAGAAATGACAAGACTACAACACTGGATGATCTCAACCTTTCCCGATACTGCTTCGAAATGGATACACCCTGATGCCGGTGTACTTGTGATTACTGTAGGTGATGCCTTGCAGTTAGAACAGTGTAAGAAGATATCTAATTACAAGATACAATTAAACCGGAAAATCAATGACACATGCTATCACGACTTTCCTATTTCTATACCAAACGACAACACAACTCGATTCCTTAAAATATTTGATCGGCAAGTAGTTAGAACAAGTCCTATTACCTTGTGTAAAAATCGACCATCTGTAACTTATTTGAGAGACTATAGCAACCAATATTATATGATTACACCCGAAGGTGACGTTTCAACTTTTGCAATACAAGAAAGCTCTTTGAAAGAAACCGCAATGATAAAGTTAAAAGAAATTAGAGGATTTGACAAACGCCTTCTAACACCTGCACCACACTACCTTGAACCATATACAATGCTAAATATTTTCACATAAGTTCACCATTGCAACCATTGAATCACTAGCTAAAGGAGGAAGTACCATCATAAAGGCAGTTGGTTCTGCTTTAAACGGCGTATTAAACGGAGTTGGAAATTTAGACGAGAAGGTAGTCAGTAGCTTTGGTACAGCAGCTTCCAATATCATACACGCCTCTGGTACAGCGATAAAAGATACCTCTACAGGAATTGAAAATATTTCTCATGGCATATTAGAAGGAATAGGAGGAACCATAAAATGGATACTGATATTGTTCCTAATCATATCTCTTATATACTTAAATAAGGAACCCATAATGAAGTTTCTACGGAGAAAAACCAAAAATGGCCCTTCTATCGCCGTCCCGCGAATATTAAACATACCCGAAACAACGCAGAAAAACCAAATCAAACCTACTAAACCAACACCTGTAACACTCAAGGATGATAACAAAGAAAGTAACGAAATGATCAATATACCTGAAACAAACCTACTTTCTATTTCAAAAATTAATTTAAAAGATGGCAGTCGCAGTGAAGCACTACAAGCAATGATCACAATACATAATAATGCGACACAATTCCAAGTAAAGGCATTGATCGATACAGGATCAGTAATAACCATAATCAGTAAAGACCTATATTTGAAGATAACAAATGATGAATCATTGATTTCTACAAACAACAAAGGAATATGTTTAATATCAGCATCTAATCATAGAATACCCATTATTGGAGAAGACGAAATTATTATTCAAATGGCAGAGAAATCATTCTGTACCACAGTAGTTATTGCCTCTAACATACCACATGACATGATCCTTGGGTTACCCACACTAGTACAAATGAAAGTAAAAATAGATCTGAAAGAATCAATCTTAACTAGTTTCTCACAAACATGCAACATCATAAGCGATTCAGAGATTTCCAAACCTGAACCTTACAGAAACCGTATGAGTTTATTGTGTTTTACAATAAACAACACGAAAGTCAAAATCACCATGATACTAATGATGCTACTGATTGTTACTCTTATATCCAGCTTCATTACCTACCACTTTATGAGACCCATAAATTACAAGAACACTACCAAACAAGATTTGATAATTACTTCTGCTACAAGACATATGATATTAAACACGAAACTATATATCCACTCACACGCAACACACAACTCCACCAAGGTGATAACAATATTTTTCAAAATACATCATGAACTCCAAAAACGACTTGGACTTCCACAACACCTAGTTTTAGGTTATGTACCAGACAAAAATAAACCAAAAACATTCACAGATGAAGATGCACTCGACTCAATCAAACCTTTCACACACGCAAAATGTTGGATGACAACTGATCCACCATTGTCGAATGATGAATAATATAAGTATACGAGTAACAAGTATCCGACTACGGGTGCTCAGGCTTATATCACAACCCTGCTCATTTGCCAGTGATACTCTATTACTTTTGTTATTTTAGCAAGATTTAATTATAAAAATCTACAAAAGGAAAATGGCCGAAGAAGAACCATTAGCAACACACGCCGAGAAAAAGCGAGGGAAAAGAATTCGTTTTTATGTGACGTAGAGGCAATACGTGTCAACAATCATGATTGTATCAGGGAAATAGGAATAATACATTTAAGAACTGATACTTATTTCTCTAAACATTTTGTTCCCTGAGAAGATTTTCATAAACTCTCGAATAAGGACAAGAAATCATATAAATTTTGTTTCAACAACATTCATGGCCTCACTTATGTTCCACAACCTACAACAGAGTAACGAACATTCCTCGCTTGTAGCGACGCACCAAGTTACCTTCTTAACCTAGTTGGAGAATACTCTACCATTTATTACAAAAGAGGACACTTAGAAAAGAAGTTATACCAACAATTAGGTTTAAAATGTTTTAACTTAGAAGAAATGCATCTACAGTACGATACTTTTAAATTACCCATTCAAAAAGTTAGTAACATTTGCCATCTATACTCCATACCCTCAAAATACAACTGTGAACAACACAAAGAATTACAACAAAAATTCATTCTCTGTCCGTTAACTGAGGTCTTCATTTTAAAAGAAGAACTTTTACGGCTAGGGTATTTCACTATAGACAAAACAAAACAAATGACAATAACAATGACGAACAGTATTTTGTGTGAAATGCAGCATCGAGCTTTAAATTAGTTAATCGAGTTTTTGCATTTCACCTTTTTAAACTTAACTTTTCTCAAGACACTTTTTCAGGATTTAGCCCTTGCTACTCAGTGCCTACGCCATTTTATTTTTGAGATGATTTGTCTATTTTCTTTTTCCATTTTTCACATTATGTTTTCAAGATTTACATTTAAGTATCTGTAAGGGGTAATATATTTTCATTTTATTATTAAGAAATTTATTGAAGTATATGTAATTGAAGTATATGTAACTGAAGTATATGTAATTGAAGTATATGTAATTGAAGTATATGTAATTGAAGTATATGAAATTGAAGTATATGTAACTGAAGTATATGTAATTGAAGTATATGTAATTGAAGTATATGTAATTGAAGTATATGAAATTGAAGTATATGTAATTGAAGTATATGAAATTGAAGTATATGTAATTGGAGTATTTCAGAATATATTTACACGGTTTAAAACATTGAAAACGCAAATCAAGTTTACTCAAATATTCACGAAACCTGCACGAATAGAAGACAGACAATGCAAATTCCAAATCTCGAAGCCTACATGAATAGAAGAGTGATAATACCAACTTCAAATAATCTCGAAGCCTACACAGTTAGAAGACAAACAATACCAACTTCAAATCTCGAAAAGTTAGATCTTCATAATCAACATGATAAACAGTACACACATACCACATGGAAGAACTAACCCTGTAGTCAAAAATCAAGGGACGATTTTTTTCGAAGAATGGAGCTATGTGAGGAAGGAAGATGAAGAAAATTCTAAACATTATCTTTAAGTTTTACCCGACTCAGACACGCTACATTCGAACGAGGAAAAGAGTGAGTCAACCAAAAGAAACACCAGGTGGACACACATGTCTTATAACATGAAAAATGAATAAGTCACACCATAAATGATTAAAACTGTTTCGCAAACACGACTTGAAAAACAATGATATGATTTTAATTAGTAAAGTTCTAGAAAGTTCTGTAGCCACTCTGATATAAAGACTAATAAAAAGAAAACTAGTAAAACTTGTTTTAAAGAATACCATGACTCAGAACGTAAAATCTATTACCAGTGCAGATGCACTGACAATAAGCCATCGAATTTTGCTATTACCAGTGCGCCAATCATATTGCGATAATTTTATCACACGGATTTTTTTAACACGTGACTATTCCGTTCCGTTTCTGTTGTTGTTCTTTTTACATGAATGCAAAATTAATGTTGTGCGTTAAGTTTGGTCTCTATAAGAGTAATAATTACATTGTACATAATTTTTTAAATTTCTTCATTAAGTTTTCAAAAATTCAACTGTTTATTTATATTTTTAAGATATCTTAGAGAAAAATAAAATATCCTAAATTGCAAGAGTTTGACTTTAACTGGATCCAAGTAATTTATGGTGATCATTTTTCTGCATGTTGCAAGTTATGTCAGAAAGTTTTTTTTTAAGTCAGTGGAATTAGAGCAAGGACACTAAGTAGTTATGCAATTATCAAACTTCATATGTGATTATTTAAATAAATTTAGGACAATAAAGATAAAGGTAGATATTTTGCTAAAATCTTTAATGGTTTGTTTTACAGTTATAAAAGAGGTTTTAAAAACTTAAACCTTCATGGTTTTAAGTATATTGAATCTAATTATTCTTTTGATTTGATAAATCAAGATGTTTTCATATTTAAAAATTGCCAAAGGATTTAAACAAAGCAAAACGAAGTCCTAATGCACCATTAAGTCTGGAATGTTTTTATATTAAAGTTATTGTTATAGGAGTTAAACTCTTTTCAAGTTTAAATTTAATGAATCTACAATTCAACAATTTATTAAACGTAATAGGTATGTACAGTATTGGTCTAAAGAATTAGCTGCATTAAAGTTACATTCTGTGGATTTGTCATTGTGTGTTCAATGTGTGTGATTGCATTGCTGAAAAGTTGTAGCAATATTTCCTTGAGTTTCTCGTGGAAGTTAAGCTTATTATAAAATTTATGCACCAAACATATCAGTGTGGAATAAATGCTTGGTTTGATAGACTTTTAAAGCTGTCATTTAATATTAAAAGTTTAATTTGGTACTTGCATATTGTTAACTCTAACCCTGAAAAATTTAATTGAAGATTTTCATAATAATTGTAAGCGATCACACATCATCAAAGCAACTAAATGATCCAGTTATTCCAATTACTAGAGACATGTTAAAGTCTGTTAAATCATCTAGAATGTGATATGTTGCGTTTGAAAGTCCCTAAAAAAGTAAAAGCATTATCAACTGTAAGTTCAAAAAAAAACGTTGAAATTGATGACATGTAAAAAAAGAAACTAATTCAAGCACCAGCCGATGGTTTAATAAAAACATGAAAAACTTGATAGTTTAGAAAATCTTTTATGTTTAAAAGGAGACTGTTATTTATATTTTAAAAAATTTTTTTGTGAAATTTTTATTCTGGTTATATTGTATAATAAAAGAGTTTTTGATTCCATTAAAAAATTCTGATCAATTATATGTTGCTGTTTTTATTTGCAATATTAACTAGTGTTGTAATTGAGTTTAATTAAATCAACTAAAAGTCACTTATAATCAAAACTTTAACTAAGTGACTTTTGTAAAATAATTGAGAGTAGTTAACTTTGAAAAAATTGAGTAGTCAATCAATTAAGGATTTCCTACCAATAGACTAAAAGTCGATTTAGTTGGTTAATTATCGTGACATTCTTATTTCTAAATTCTATATAAGATTTCTAACTTAAGTCTGATTTCAAAAGTGTAAATATCGATTTTGGTCAACTTTAGAAAGTATATTAGTCAATTAAAAAATATTTTGATTAAAAATTTTTTCTTTTTTAATTAAATAATAGCAAGAAGATCTGAGAAGTAATAATAAATATTAAGAAGATCTAAGGAAATGCAAAAATTTACTGGTTTGAGGAAATAAGTTATTGAATATTTTAAGTCCATGTAGATACTCTCATACTAAGGACACAATTTAAAAATCTGATGATGTCCTTTCGGTGAGGAAACAGTTTTAAATAGACATTCTTCTTATAGATTAATTGCTTTTTAATATATGATTAATCTATAGAAAGAAGTATAAAGATTGTTGTAGAACGGATAGGTTTGAAATCAATTGTGGAACCTTAAAATTTGAAAAAATTGGGGATTTTTATATACTTTTAAAGCTTTCATTCTATTCATCTAAGTTGTTAACCTTTTCTCAAAGGCTTACGCTAAGGGTTATGCTCATTAAACCTTTATTAGTAAGTTTCTTGGAAAATTTTCTGTTGAAATGTTCATGATAGTTCTTCCCATCTTCGTAGAAAATGGGAATGTAATGTAGAAATTTTATTTTTCACTTTTTTCATTTTTTAAGTTTTTCAACTTAAAAAATGAAAAAAGAAATTATTAGTCACGCAATGCTAATCTTGTGTTAACAATCGAACAGAAATATCGATCCATAAAAGAACAAAAAAATCAGTCAAGTTAATTACAGTAGAAGTCTAATTGCCTTGCTTTGCTTCCAACAACCATGTTACTTCAATAACCTAAGAAAAATAATTTTTTGTTATTTCTTGTTATTTTCTTTTTTGTTTCTTTACTATCTATCCTTAAGATGATAATTCATTAAAGCGAACTTATTGACTGCATTTATACAACTTTGAAAATCAGGGAAAGTATCTCCTAACTTTAAATTTGCGGCCATTTTTAAAAAATAAGTATTTACAAATGATTTTGCCATGGAAATTTATTTAATTTCAGTTAAAATACGCGCGTGTCACATTGCTAAAATAAGGTGATATGATTGGTGCACTGGTAATAGCAATTTTTGCCGGTTTATTACCAGTGTATATGCACTGGTAATAGCACTTTGCGACTCAGAAGTTGAAACTAAAGTACTGAACAAACTTGAAAAAAAAGAAATCTATTATCTGGACGAGAATTCAAAATAACACCTGCGGACAGATAGAAAAGGAACGGTTGAGAAAATCTTTTAGATTTTTACGTTTTCTTTCGGGGGAGATTTTTTTTAGTAGATTTTCTTGAGACCTGTCATTAGAGAGATGTTTTCGAAAAATTTTGATGAAATGTTTTAAAGAGAGTTTTTGAAGAAGTATTAAGAAAGAGTTATGAAAGATTATAAAAAAAGAATTTTAAGAGGAAGAAAGTTTTAAGAGATTTTAAGAGATTATATGAGAAAAGAATTTAAAAGAATTTTAAGAGATTTTAAAAGAGGATTTTATGAGAAAAGGATTTTTGAAGATTTAAAGAGAATTTAATGAAAAGAATTTATGAACAATTTAAAGAGGAACTTATGAGAAAGATTTGGTAAGGAAATGTATTTGAGTAACTTTCAATTTGCGTTGTTATAATTATTAATGTATTGTTATTTGTATGAGTTAATATTAAGAGAATATATATATTGATGAGAAATAATTGAGAATATTGATTAAGAAAAATAAGTGGGAGAAGAAAAATCAGTCCTAAGTATTTTTACTTTTGCTTTCATTTTAAGTAAGACAATATTATCATTATAAATATTTTTATTATTGCTTTATTCGAGTAAACAATTTTTATTAAAAAGTCTGATGCTCCTATCGCGCTTTTACCATATCTGCGTTACACACTGACAGTCCTACCTCACATTCTATCACTCTCTATATTTGCGTCACCATTACACTTACATAGAACCAACTAGCACAGTCACATTTAATAATCACATCATTAAAATATAAAAATAAATAATATCCACCGCCCTCACACTATGATAAAGCACATTCGATCGTGTACGGAAGAGGAAGCCTCAAGAGTTTTAGGACAACCTTGAACAATAACCAAATCAAATTTACTGGGCTTTATTGGCATTTTTTTATGCTTGTGGTGAGTATGAAACCAAAAATTTGAAACTCTCTTATTTGTGGAGTAAAAAATGGTGACTGGATTTCTTTACTTCTGTCATAAGCAGGAATAATTTTACGGAAAATTTGCGGTTCATACGGTTTGACAGTAAGAATAAAAGAACCCAGAGGTTGGCTATTGAAAAATTCGCCCCAAAATCTATGATACGGAATGAATTTATTGACAGCCAAAACTGTTATAAACCTGCCGAAAATATAACGATTGATGAACAGTTATTTCCAACAAAAGCAAGGTGTAGGTTTACGCAATATATGCCTTACAACCCGATAAGTTTAAGATAAAATTTTGGTTAGCAGCGGATGTGAAAATCAAATCTATAATAAAAGGAAAAGACGAGGTCAGAGAAAAGTCAACCCCTCTTGGGGAATTCGTTTTTATGAAACTTATGGAGCCCTAGATAATAAAAGGATGATGCGTCAAAACTGACAACCTTTTTATAAGTGTACTTCTGGTATCTAAATTGTTTGCTAAAAAACAGTAATAGTTGGAACGATACGCGCCAATAAAAAGGAGTTGCCAAAACCAGTCAAACAAAAAAAAGATAGTATGCCTCGTTTTTTACAATCTAAACATAATCTCCTCATCATTTACAAAAGCAAACCAACTAAAAAGGTCCTTGTATTGAGTATAAAACATAAATCGGCAATTATACATTGTGTGAGGAGGGAGAAAAATTGCAAACAACAACGAAAAAAAAGTTCTACACTTATTCAATTTTTCATATAAATTAATGATTAAGCAAAATGGAGAAAACTTACAAACAACAACGGAGTCGTTTACAGAGACTTATTTTTATATAAATAAATGATGAACGAGTAACCGTAAACAAAAAAAGCTAAAAAAAGCTCAAAAGTGGATATGAGATTAACTAAGAGGAAGAGAAGAAGAAGGAGGAGGAGGAGAAGAAGAGATTGAGCTTTTGGAGTGACTTAAAAATCACCGACGGTAACGGAGATTCTGGCACAATTTGGATTACTGCTCGCTGCAATGATTTATCAAATCTTGTGAGAAGTGTTATTCAATCTCGCTAAATTTCTGGTGGCTATTTTGTTAAACTCGGAATTGATAGTGGCAAAGCTTTTCTCAAGTTTTGTCTTAGCATAGTTGATACTGCGTTAAGGGATGAAACCAAGCTCACCGCCGTAAAAGCCGCCTCTCACTCAAAGGACTAGCAAAGACTCACTTCAGTAATAAACAAATCTGGTCACTGATTAATGCAAATGGATTTTAACTAATCTTGGCTTGTGATATGAAAGTTGCAAACATAATTTATGGTTTTCAAACCCATTCAAGTATGTACCCTTGCACATGGTGTGACATCAAGTTCAAGTGTCTTGCTGAATCTGCAAACACTGGATTTAATCAAATCTAGCCTCGAGTCTTTTCAGCAATCTGGCAGGTGTTTTGCTAATGAAAAGCTGTTCGGCAATAACATTGAAAAGCCAATCATCATTGTGGTGAAAGGGTTAAAAATGTGGATGTGTTGCAGCAAATTGCTGATACAAATATGGTTTCCAAAACCTTTTACTTAACTGCAGCATTCAATAATTTAATTTAGTTGTCAAGGTTTGCTTTGGATTCATTCTAGAGCCGGACTTCGCTGAAAGAACGTTGCTTAATGATAACTGGTAACACCTGAAATTCATACTCCATTTACCACATTAAGGATTTCATCAGTTTAAAGGATCCCCCTATGGGGCCCTATAGTGAATAAATTATGGAAACTGCTCATTAAGATTTTTATCAACATTGGTCAACGTATAATCATCCAGAGTACAAATAAAGATTGTTGTGCTGCATAACTGATCTAAACAATAAGCATAATTAAAGAACTGCGAGCATAATTTGAGTTATTAGAGATAAGGAGCAGAAAATCATAGCTTACGGTTTAAAAAAAACATTTTAATCTGCTTAATCCTGAAATGCTGTTTACTTAAATATTTTAAAATTTGATATTAAAAATAATATTGTAGAGTATTTGTAATTAACGAGTTTTTATTGAGCTATTTATTTATAACTTTTTTGTGGAGAATATCAAAAAATACACTACCGGCAATTAATTTGAGACCAGTGATGAGAAAACAGTAATTCTATTAAAAATCAATTAAATCTATCAGTTATATTTTCGTTTTTGTTTTTTTTTCGATCTCAGTGAATGAAGAAACTACAAATTAGTTCATAAAATATACTTTATTTAGTTTTCTTCACAAATATTTCTAAACAAATAGAAAACTTAACAAACATTAAAAAGCTAAATTATAAAGTCCTTATTATTTTGCACAAGTTTCAAACTTTGCGTTCATCAAAATAACCACCACGTTTCTTCATTACTGCTTCACATATTCTTGGCATACGAAAGATTAATTTGTTTAAAGTTTCCATGGTTACAGCTTTCCAAGCCTTTTGCAGTAACTCCCATAAATGTTCCTCAGATTTTACATGGAATTTCTTCACATATCGGTCTATTTCATCCCAAAGAAGCTCAATGGGATTGAGGTCTGGTGACTGCGCAGGCCAGTCCATTAAAGTAAGGGTTTTTTCTTGTGCTAGTTGATTCAGATAATTTGTACAAAGTTTAGATTTGTGCTTTGGGTCATTATCTTGCATAAAAACAGGCTGACGTCGAGCCACCATTCGATGAGCAGATGGAATGGCATGATTCTCCAAAATTTCTCTGTATTGCTCCTTTTTCATAATTCCACGAACTCTGACCAAATCTCCTATTTTGTGACCTGCAAAACAACCCCATACCATTATTGAACCTCCTCCATGCTTAACAGTAGGCACAATGCACTGCGGAATGTAACGTTCATTCTGGTGCCGGTGTACAAATATTCTTCTCTTGTTGCCAAATAATTCAAACTTGGACTCATCGCTCCATACTACTGTTTTCCATTGACTTATTGTCCAGTTGGCATGTTTGCGAGCCCATTGTAGTCGTTTCACCTTGTTTGCTTTCCTTAGCAACGGTTTTTTGGCAGCTACACGCCCTCTAAGTCCAGCTTTCATCAAACGGTTTCTAATTGTCCGGACACAAACAAGTTTTTTAGCAGTTTCACTGTATTCTCTCATTATTTGTGGAGCTGTTAATTTTCTGTTTGACATAGATAATCTCGTAATACGAAGATCACCATGTTCATCTATCTTTCTAGGCTGTCCAGGTCGTGGTAAGTCACAATATTGACCAGTTTCCTTGAAACGCTTGATTGTATTGTGAACTCCAGTCTTTGATATTTTCATTCTTTCGGCAATTTTTCTTTCTGAAACACCTTCTTCATCAAGTAAAACAATACGAACTCTTTGTTCAAAGCTTAATTCTCGAACTGGAGCCATTTTAGTACGACAAAATAGAAACTAAAAAAAAATAAACTGTTCAAATAATGCAATATTTGTATATTTATTTGCAAGTCATTACATACTATATTGGATCTACATAAAGTATCTACAGGAAGCTACCAATGAGAAAAATTATATTTTCAATATCAATTACAAGTCATTAATCAAAATTAAGTAACAGTTAAAAATAATACTTCTATTGTCTTTTATGCTGGAAGAACTCAGCACTTACACTTTTGTATACTTTTGTACATATGCAAATTTTTGGGTGCAAAAATGCCCATATCCTATTCTATCCACTTATTTATTGTGCTCTATTTATTTTTGATCCTAAAATAAAGAAGTGCAAATATGATAATCAGATATATTTTTTTTTGAAATGTAAATACCGTTTTTAACCGCTGGTCTCAAATTAATTGCCGGTAATGTATGTCATAAATTGTAATCAGATGCTATTTAATGGTAATATTATGTAAAAAATAATATTGTAGAGTATTTTATGGTAAAATATAATGTAAAAAATAGGGTTTAAATAGTTATTTTTTCACTAAATTTTGAAAGTAAATGTATTTAAGAAGGTTCCAAGAGTCAATAAAAGTTTGTTAACAGAGATGCATTTTTTGTTTGTTTTTGTTTTACCAACTGATAGGTTCCCTTGACCAGGTTTTTCACTTTTTTTAAGGATTTTTTTGCATTTTGGCAGCAGTTTATACCTTAAGAAATGCTGAAATTTTCACGCTATGAATAAGCCAAATCAAACCACGCTTTAAATAGCAAATCATTATTTTAGTCTATAAAATGAAAACGGTATATGTAACAATTAAACAATTCTAACGAAAAATGTTGGTATTACATAGCAGAATACTCATGTAATCATTATTTTGAAAATAGTGTCCGAATATCACAGTAATCGGTAACGTTTTGATGTATAAGTAGCAAAAAAGTAACAGAATTTAAACTAAAACTCCCATAACTCCTTAACCTGTGAACCAATCCGACTAAAACTTTATCCAGAGTTTGGTATGGCTATAGGCTACATTTGCACTAATTTTTACAAAATTATATAGAGTGGTTCTCATTCTACAGGTGTTTTTATTGGCGCACTATGAAGTCAAAATTTCACTCTGTTTGAATATTCAAATTAAATTATTTTACGCGGACAAATTAAAAAGATTTCAAAATTTGCATCACAGGGTACTTTGGTGTGTGCGCTATCACCCCATATAAGTGGTGTTCTAGGTTCAGCTAGGTTGGCATTATCATGATCCATTATAACCGTGAAAAACTGGAAAAGATAAAATGAAACATTAAATTCATCTTCAAGTAAAAACCAAAAATAAAAAAAATAAACATGAGCAGCAAGACATAAGGTTTAACATATTTTCATGTGAAACTTGTTAACTAGAAAATGGTTTTTGTTTTACTTGAAACAGCTGCAAAAAATTTAAAAACTTAGAACTTCGTAGGCCAGTTTCATAGGTCAACAAGTTATCTTAAAAGATATTTGCCTTATAATAAAGTTTGCTCAATTCAGATAATTTATTTGCGACAAAATCTGGCTCATTTTGCATAGTTATTACGTCTTTATTAACTTCTCAACATTAGTTATTTCATCACAACCTGATTCTGTCAAAGGTGTCATTTTGACGTTGGTTACTTTTATTCATGTCATTAGTGACGCCGGAAGTTTATAAAAAAACGTCAAATTTTCTTATTGTAACGTTTTCTCATTGTACAAGTGGTAATGACAATTATCGAAGTGTGCTAGATTAAACATTACTGAATATATTATGCTTAAAGATCTTTTATTTTTATTCTTTAAAGATATTCTCCTTTTTCAGAAACGACAAATTCCGTCCTACTTCCTTGCGTCATAAAAAATTAATAACTTAATTTTTAACCCCTTGACGGACACTTGCGTCTATAGCCGTCAAAGCACAGTTCACAATGTGGCATGCCATCTAAAGCGAAACGGTCGTCTTTGGACACTGCAGCTAAGCGGCACAAATGTGCATTTACCGGCATACAAGCCTAGCGTAACGTTTTGGAAACAATTTTTTTGGTTGAACTTTGTTTTCCACCTGTAACAAGACTTGCAGCTTCAGTACGCACGTGGTTGCGAAGGGAGAAGGACGTTCGTTATTTCTCATGAGTTGTGTTGTGTTATTGATACATTTACATATATTTATTGTTTTTACTGGTAAGCATTTGTTTATTATTGATTTTACGCTTTAAATAAAAACAAAAAAAAAAAAATAAAGTTTAGCATTTTTTGATACATTAGGAGTATTTATTTTTATACTGTTTACTTTTAGTTTTTTTTATGATTTTCTAATTGAAATATAAATAAATATTAATATAGAATAAAATTTTTTATTAAATATTTATAGAAAATGGCCAGTTGGGATAAAGAGCAGGCTTGGCTGCTGAAGCTTTTTGAGGAAACGAGTAGTGGGACAAGTAACAGTAAATCTGAATCCGATGCTAACAGTGCTGAAAATAACAGTTCGGGTAGTGAAGATAATGAGTCAACTACAGATGAGGAATATGAAGCACCTGAAGAACCAGAACATGATGAGATAATGCAACACCTAAAAGAAACTTTTCCTTTGATGCACATGCCGCTGGGATTCTTTTGAATATAAACGAAAATGTTTCTCCAATTCAGGTTTTTGAAAAGATATGGGATGACCAAGTATTGGAAATGATTATAACATCTACGAATTATTACGGCATTAAACTTTGCAATCAAACACACCCACATGCAACGCATAGTAGGATCGCGAATTTCAAAAAGACTGATTCGATTGATATGAAAGTTTTTAGGTTTGTGCTTGCTTCAATCCCAGCTAATACTCCTAGCATTAAAAAACTCTTTTCAATTGATGCATAACATTATCACCCAGCATTTCCTTCACAAATGTCGGGAAGGAGGTTTGAGCAAATTTTGCGATACTTTTGTTTAAAAGAATAAAATTCAAACGATCCTTAAAGAAAATAAAAATATTTCTTGATTTGCTTATTCGAAAGTTTGCGTATGCATATGCACCCAATGTAGCACTATCATTAGACGAGTCTTTGTTATTATATCTAGGAAGGTTTTTTTTTCGCACGTATATGAAAGGCAAAAAGGCAAAATACGGTTATGTTTTGAACATAGAAATATACAAAGGCTATTGAGAAAACGAAGAAAACATGACAACTATTGAAAGTCTTGAGGTGCAATTGTTGCAGTCATATTTAAATAAAGGCCATCATTTATTCATGGGTAATTATTACAACAGTAACCCATGAGCAAATGATGACCTTTATTTAAATATGAAAAGGGATAACTAATTGAAATAACGAATTATAATCAGAATATTTCAGGTGTTGACAGAGCCGATCAGATGATGTCTAACTATTCCTGCCCACGAAAAACAATTAGATGGTATAAAAAGGTAATCTTTTATCTACTGAATATAGCAATGTGGAATTCTTAATACATTTTTAAAGAAAAGACAGGCTCTCAAATAAAGTTTATAGAATACAGGGAAGCAATCATACAATCTCTAACTGGTATAAATTATAAACAGGATAGAAGGTCTTTGGTTCAATTTAAAGGTGCAGGAATCCAAACCAATGAAATGAACTATAATGGAACACAGCATTTTCCTGAGAAAACATCCCGTTCTGAAAGTTATAAGCGAAAAACATATTTTCAGCATTGTACACAATGTATAAATAGGGAATAAGGAAGGAAACATCATATTGCTGGAAAGAATGCATATCAAAGTCCTGCAACATGTTTTGAAACATGGCATATCGAAAATAATGTGTAATATTTACAAAATCATAATAATTTTTTTGTCATTTATTTGTTTTTGTTTGATTATAAACCAACGTTTCGTGTAAAACTTCTAAAAATTCTTTTTTGCTCACAAAAAATTGCTAATTTGGGTGATTAAACCTGTCATTTAGGTTTTTAAATTTTTGCTATTATAGCCGCCATCGTCCCATTACTTAGTGTCTAGAGTCTGCTGGCGCCATTGACGGTTATAGCCACAATTTAGTAAAAGGTGCTGAATTAATCAAAATTAAGTTTATTTAAGGGGACGTCCATAAATTACGTACGCAGTAAAACTAATGCTTTTGGACACCCCCTCCCCCCTTGTACGCACTTGTACGCTTTTAACCACCCCCTCCCCCTCTGCGTACGTACGCGTTATTTATTAAAAAAGTATGACCTCCCCACCCACCCACCCAAAAAAAAAAAAGTTTTCAAAACATTAAATATAAAAAAGATCAACAATTTTAGTTACGGATTTTTCTGTACTTAACTAAAAAATGGGCAGTTATTAACGAAAGGAAAGAAAAATGATTTAGAAAAGATTCGTGTTGCGAGTATTTTAAATTTAGCTATTTATATTTCCACAATATCGAGATGGTTCCATCGCCTTGTAACCATTCTCGCAGTACTCGTAGATGGCCGGAAATGGAATGAAACATTGGGGGATGGTATTCAACCAATTTGTTTCAAACGATGAACAACATAACTTGTCCTGGCATTTCACAATTTGTAGACAATATCGCGATTGCTGGCAATGTTTCTCTACCCAAACAGGATCAGGATTCGGCGATTTATATGCTTTTCCAACTGGTACTGCCCGGCAATTAACATGGTAACCGTCGATGACGGTTTTCTCCAAAACTTGGGATAAAACGTCAGCCGCTTTTTGAAAATTTTCTACCTCCAGTTCTTGGTTGATTGTCTTCCCAGAAGAATCAAGGTGATTGCCAAAATAATCATGGGGAAGAACTATTCCAGCCAAATCACGAGAAAGAGGTGCCATTCTTCTTTCAATGGGGTTGAAGGCTGAAAGCCCAGCTGCATTCACACCATGAAGCAAGACATCTAAATCCAGCAAGCGGAAGAGATCAATAGCAGTTGCTAACGTTTTAGGGAAGCGTGGTGCCTCATCTTGAGCTCCATCAGTCTCCATTAACATAATTGGTTTACGTCTAACCAACTTGGTTTCATAAAGCTCCCTAACATCAAAAGCATGTGTAAAAGCATTCGATGTATCGTGTTTCCCACTTCTTATGCGTATGAAAGTGTCTCCATTGAAGGATACATTTCCATTATTGTTAACTTCGCATATGCCATACACCGATGGGATTAACTTGTGCTGTGGGCCAACGACAAAGTCATGATCCATAAGTTTGACCTTGTATTCCATATGCATCAGCAACGGCGCTTGAAGGCTTGCAGCAGTAAGACCCAACGGTACCTTGGCTTTATCATCATTGGACATTTGCAAACTTCAAACATGTCATCAATAAAAGATTTGGCAAACATTCTATCATCATTTCTTTTTCGCAGTGAATTTTCTGGACGTAGAAGCTTCACAGGAACTGTTTTTGCATGCTTTTTTCCTTCAGAAGTGTTTTTACGTCGTGGTAAAAGACGAAGGTACAAACCACTTCTACTCAAATTGAAGCCTATTTTTGTCAGCTCTTTCTGAAGATCATCCAAAGTGGAGACACTGCGAAGACATTCTGTTCTTCGACGCTCGTCTGCTGCTGATGAACTTTGAACAACTTTTATGATTGTTGATAAAAGTTCTGGTTGATCAATTTCGAGCCGTGGTCGTCCAGGATGGTTTTGCATAAACTGTTTCAAAGCACTTGATACTTTAGGGTTCTTTTGACAAACTGTTTCGATGCCCTCTTTAAGTTTTTGTCTGCATTTTCTTTGTCGTGCCGATTCACGAATTAATCTGAAAACAAAATATTACACAAATCTTTGATTCCGTTATAAAACCTTCTATACTTAAGGTTACCTGGATTCTGCGAACTTTGTAAATCCTCAATTAGAAATTCTTATTGACAATTTGAAAAACAAAATTTTGAAAGTTGCTGCCTGCTTAAAAGTTTGGTTTTTATGGCCAAGACGTCTTTCTATACTTCTAAGCTCTATTCGATATATCGCTTAACATTTACCTGTCCAAGTTTGTTTTTTCTCTTCTCATGTTTTCTTTCACATTGTCTAATTGTTTCCTCGTTACGGTAGACAAACCAAAATCGCGTAAGATTATCAAGGATGAAAGCTGTGATTCAAGATCTGAGATTTTCTTCCGACTTTTAACTTGCGCCGGATTTGCTCTTTCCTTCTCGTTTGATGTTAAATCTAAATTAGGAAATACCCAAAAATAAACTATTATGAATTCTTGACAGTTATAGAGATTGGATGTAGAGAAATTGGTCAAGTTGTCCAATTATAATGAATAAAACTATGCGATTGCAATATAGTCGTACAAGGTAGTTTAATTACCAATTCGGTTGAATTCAATATATAGAAAATCACGAGAGAAAAAGTTTGTAAATTATCACAAAAAATGGCTTACTAAGTTCAATCCTTTCAGGTTCTGTCGTAGTTGCGTTCGGAAAACTTTGTATTTTATTTGACGAAGACGGCACTGGATGGGTATCTTTTTTCTTTTTGCTAGGCGGTGATAAAGCATTTCCCCAGAATGACATGATTGATCCTTTTGACTTTGTTGCTTTCACTTTTAATTCGTTTACTTTTTTTTCATACAAAGACTAATCATATTTTACTATTTTCCACAATTCCTGTGCGTGCTGATACTGCTTTTGTTTTTCAAGTGTTGAATATGCTTTCTTATATAACTCAAGGAGCTGAAGATACTTTTTCTCGTTCCCAACAAATTCGTTCGACATCTTGGAAATAAGCAGTTTTTTTTGTTGCAACGTATTCAGTTATTTGAATGGAGAGATAAAAGTTTTTGTTTATTTGGAAATAAACGATTTAATCATAAGATTCAGTGTCGTTAAAGCGAAGAACGTAAAAAAAATAACCTGACCCAAATTAATTGCAGTCACATTTCGCAATGAAAGGTGTTGGTTTCTATTAGCATTAAAACTGTTGTTTTTAAAAATAATTGTTTTTTCTAATAAGAAAAAATACATTTAAACTTTAATAATAATTTGAAGTAGTACATTGTTAATAAAAAAGTTAATAATAAAATATTAATTTAAAATAATAAAAAATTAACTTGTTGTAACGTTTTAATTGAAAAGATAAAAACCAAGTTCCGTATATATAAAAAAAGATTTTTCACATTCGAAAAGTTCTTTGCTTTTTGTACAGATCAAGTTTTAAAAACATCTCCAAAGAAAGATAGTCAAACCGCGTACGTACTCGCTGTCTTGAAACCCCCCTCCCCTTGTACGCATTTGTACGTTTTTTGGTAACCCCCCTCCCCCCATACCTGCGTACGTACTTTATGGATGCCCCCTAAGAAAAGATGAGCCACTTCTCCAATCATTCAATGACCATTTAAAAGATAAATTTTTGCAAGGTTTTTGAGCCAGTTATCAAAAACGCTAAAGATCTAGGCCAGGTACACCACTTACCACATCGACCTGTTTTGGGAGAGGATAAAATTACAAACAAGATAAGAATAATTCTTGATGCAAGTAGTTCAGCCGAGGGTCCACTATGAAACGAAAGTCTGTACACAGGATCGTCATTGAAAACAGATTTACAACTCATTACAAGTAGATGATCTCATAACAGGAGCTGATTCTATAAACACAGCGCGTTTTATCAAAAGGCCAAATGTCGTCTCCAAGATGCAGGTTTCAATCTACCAAAATTTGAATCGAACTGTAAAGAATTAGAGAATTTAATACATGAACAAAACTTTGAGCTTCTCAGCACCATCAAACTATTAGGTTTAAACTGGAACAAAGAAAGTTATATTATAACTATTGGTTTTTCAAAGTTAACCGACACCAAGACCACCCCAGCAAAGCGGAAGATATTACGATTCACAGCTAGTATCTTTGATCCGCTCCGTATAATAAATCCAGTAATAGTGCAATGTAAAATCTTTTTGCAGGAACTATGTTTGAACAAAATAGGATGGGACACTAAGCTTGAAAATAATTTATTAATTGTGTGGCAAGCTATTATTAATGATTTCCGTTTCTCTCAAGTATCATTATTTTAAGGTGGTTTATTAATAATTGTAACAGTCCAGTCCTAGACATTTCATTGCATGGGTTTCGTGATGCCATTCTTAATGCATACCACTGTTGTCTCTTTTTATTATACTCTGTTGTCTCTTTTTATTATACCCAGATATTGTATCATAAGGTAGAACTCTGGCAAATTTACACAATTACAAGCTTTGGTTTAATAAACCTTCATTTTTACATAATCCTAAAGATTGGCAGAAGCTTCATTTAGCAAGTCAAACCATGAATTTGTTAGACGAATATTTAATGTAATTAAAAATGACATCTATTGATTTAAATATTATTGACATCAAAAAGTTTCATAACTATTTATGTCTATTATGTACTACAGCTTTAGTAATGAAGTTCATGAAGAACTTAAGGAAGAAAAAGGCAAAAGAAAATTTAAAGTTATCTACTATAGATTCGACAGATATTGAAGCCATTTTGAAAATTTGGATTCAATATACATAAAAACCTTGACAAATGCAAAAAATCATAAACTACTTAAACGTGTTCTAAGTTTACACAATGTTGATAGTATTATACGATGCTAAAGACGACTAGAAAATGTGCCGATCACGTCAAATATTAAACATCTTCTTACCGCGTAATTCAGAATTTACTGACTTAGCTATTTACTATCATCACTCGTTAGTCATTCACAATAGAGTCGAAGAAACATTAAACCAACTACGCAGTGTGTTTTAGGTACCGAAAGCGAGAAATTATATTAAAAGGCTTATTCGAAGATTCCATTTGTCCGAGCGTTTCGAAGTACTACCTTACTCTTACCCTGAAGCCCCCCCCCCCCTCTTGCCTTTAAACAGACTTAATGATGATCACGCATTTAAATTTACAGGTGTTGACAACTCAGACCCACTATGCGTTAAGAATAAATGAGGGCAGTAGTTTATATAAAATTTGGATTTTCTTTTATACTTGCTGTTCTACACGTTCTTTGTTTTTAGATCTTGTTCCAGATTTTTCAGCTAAATCCTGTGTACAGTGGAGGCCAAAAGTCTTGGATTAACATATTTTATGTTACAGTAAATATTTTAAGTAAAATAAATAAAAAAATAAATAAGTTCTAAGTATTTTTTTAAACAACATTCTCTTTAAAAATATACCTCAAACCTTCAAAATTTATACTTTAGATCAAAAATAAATTTTTTTGGTCGTTAAATGTTTTGTTCCAAGACTTTTGGCCACCACTTTACGTAGTTCACAACGATTTATAGCGAAACGAGGCGCGCCGACCAAAATCATTTCTGATAACGGCTCACAATATCTATCTAAACTTACACAAAATATTATCTCATCTCGTGGTATATCATGGCTTTTCAAGGCTGCTCCTGCGCTATGGTGGAAAGGATTCTTCGAGAGACTTGTTGCTTCGACCAAACGTTGCCTCCGCCATGTAATAGCAAATGCCCCCCTTACATACGAAGAAATTCTGACCATATTAACCGAAGTTGAAGCCGTTATTAATAATTGCCCTTTTATATTTACATACGAAATGCCTGGAGACACCACATCAACAGCGAGTCATATGTTATATGGTAGAACAATTAACTTCAAAGCATTTAAGGAAGATTTAATAGTGTAATTTAAATACACGTAGTACGTATATTGAGAGTGTTCTAAATCATTATTGGAAGATGGCGAGAAGAATTCATTAAAAAACGTAGAGAATATCATAAACACACAAAATGAAATGGCACAAACCAGACTGCATTAGATAACTTTGCATAAATACATGACGCAAATGCTAAACACGGACTGTGGAAAACTGGAATAGTGAAGAAATTGATCAGGCCACATGACAAGAAAATACACATTTTCAGAGTTCCGATATAAAATTTATGCGCGGGCAGAAATGGAAGTGAAAATGTAAAAAAACCTTATATTTATTTGAGGTGATAAAAGCGAAATATATAGTTATCTTTTGAGACAAAAAATTGTATGACTTTAGCTGAATTTCAAATGCGGAGCGTGATATCTTTTAAAAAACTTATTTTCATGAGAAATATTTGCAATGATGGTGACTTTGAAGCATTGGTATACAGGTAAAATATCAGTTGATATAAATATACACACACACACAAACACACACACACACACACAAATATATATATATATATATATATATATATATATATATATATATATATATATATATATATATATATATATATATATATATATATATATATATATATATATATATATATATATATATATATATATATATATATATATATATATACAGTGGTGGCCAAAAGTCTTGGAACAAAACATTTAATGACCAAAAGAATTTTGAAGGTTTGAGGTATATTTTTAAAGAGAATGTTGTTTAAAAAAATACTTAGAACTTATTTATTTTTTTATTTATTTTACTTGTAACATAAAATATGTTGTTCCAAGACTTTTGGCCACTACTGTATATATATATATATATATATATATATATATATATATATATATATATATATATATATATATATATATATATATATATATATATATATATATATATATATATATATATATATATCTGTGTGTGTGTGTATGTGTGTGTATATAGATTACTATATGGTAATTTCTGATACTGTTTGATTTAAATCTTACTCTTTTGTAAAATTATATTGTTTAGGGTTTTGCAAATAAAGAAAAGATTCTAGTCAGTAAAGAATCTGAACTTCAAAATCACCTTCAAATGACAGAATATATAGAAAAACTGAATATAGCTAGTTACTTTTTACCCAACCCTTTTACTTTAAAAAAAGGTTGGTTACCTGAACATAAAGGGATGGCTTTGAAATATTGGCCAACAGAATATTTCAATGAGATTGATCAATTACTTACTAAAAATAACGCATCATCAGACCTCATAAATAGACTTCAATCTGAGTATAAAAAAAGAAAGGCTTATAAATATTTTAAATGTGAATGGGTAAAAGAGAATTGTTGAATGAAATGAAATCAGTAAAGTTTCAAAAATATGCTTTATCAAATCCAGAGTCACACCATCACAAAGGACAAATAATATAGCATATCATAAATGGGTTGCAATCGAAAAAGATTCTGATAAGCCTGGTGCACATGTGTGTAAAAGAAAAAGCACAAAAATTTGAAATCAAAAACAATGTATCTCAATCAGAAAACATTAGTAATTTCACAAACACATTAACTAAATGATCTTGAAATAAAAAAATATAAAACAGGATACAAAAGACCAATCAAAGTCAAATGATCGGTTTATACAAAAAGCAGGTAGAATAACTGCTTCAAAATTTAGCAAGATTTATAACAAAATGGAACCTCTAAAACAAAATCCAAATAAATGTTCTTTAAAACTTATTGAATCACTATTAAGTGAAGAGAAAATAGACACATTTTCAACACGTCATGGAATTGGTATAGTGTCCCATACAAAAGTGGCTGTTATATCAGCTTTAAAAAACATGATCCATAAAAAGGTTAAGCTATTTGAGAGTAGAACAATAATAGATAAAGAGCATCCATACATATCAGCTTCTTCTGATTTATTTAAAGAATGCTTGTGTTGTGGAAATAAAATGCCCTTATTCAATTCGTGACAGTGTACCAAGAAATCCAACCTCAAGCAGCTTGAATGTGAAAATAATGGGGAAGTAAAATTAAAATTAAATCATCCCCATTCTTTTCAAATACAAGGTCAACTTGGTATCACTTCACTAGAAAATTGTTGGTATTTTGTACATACAGATCATGGACACTATATAGAAGATATATTATCTAGCAATGAATTATATCAAAATATTTTAAAGAACTTTAAAGAATCTTGGCACAAGCATCTTGCTAAATATCTATTATTTGGTAAGCAAAATATAATTGTCAGATCTATTCAAACAGAAGAAATAGTAAAAAAAATTATAATAAATACTTCACCACTCAAAAAAAAAAAAAAATGTTGTAGAGGCTGTCTTATTCAGTTAAATTATTACATGTGAAAAAGAAGTACCTCAAAACATTGACTCTTAGATTTGTAAAAAACCTTCAGCCAGCTTAGAAATTCAACTGTTGTATGGTAAGGATATTATTTAGGTGACTTTTGACAATTCTTTTTTAAATAACCGTACAGAAAGAAACTATTTCAAAAATGAGTAATTATATTTATATTTAAATAAATGGATCAAAAAATGTTTCGCAGCACAAAAAAGGCTTGAAAGCACACTAACATAAATATAAATATAATTAAAAATATAAACATAAATATACATACATACATGCATACATACATACATTCATACATACATACATACTTTCATACATACATACTTCATACATACATACATACATACATACATACATACATACATACATACATACATACATACATACATACATACATACATACATACATACATACATACATACATACATACATACATACATACAAACAACATTATACACATTCCTACATACATACATACATACATACATACATATATACATACATACATACATACATACATACATACATACATACATACATACATACATACATACATACATACATACATACATACATACATACATACATACATACATACATACATACATACATACATACATACATACATGTATTTATGTATGTATGTATTTTTTGACTTTAAAACGCAGTGTCTGTTTTGTGGACAACCAGTCTTTCTAGGGATCTGTGATAAAAAAGTTAAAAAGTATAATGTGCTGCAAGTAAAGACTATCGAATTCAAAGAAACAGTTCTGACAACTTGTCAAGAGCGTAGTGATACATGGGGTGATTTAGTGCACAGACGAATTATCCATGTTCATGACCTTTATGCTGCTGATGCTGTTTACCATCAAGCTTGTAGGGTCAACTTTTGTACAAAGAAGCAAATACCAGCTGCTCAACAGAAAATTGAAGACACCCCGAAAAAGAAACTTAAGTTTGGTCGACAAAAGAAGAAGAAAGAATGTATCCTTCATAGAAGTTGCAAGCTACTTAGAGGAAAATGATAATGAGCAGATCACAATGAATGATCTTATTGACCTCATGAAGAACAATCTGAAATTAATTGGTTCCACACAAGAACCATACCGGTATCCCTATATGAAAGTAAAGCTGGAGGAACATTTTGGTAACAGAATAATTTTAACTGAGATTAGTGGAAGACCAAATGTGGTGACTTTTAGAACAGCAGCAAGGCCTGTGCTTCAGGATTAATGTATCAATCAAAAGATAGATGACACTGAGGATGGGAAGCGTAGGCTTGTGCAGGCTGCTGCTAAAATATTGAAAGAGGACAAAAAGGCAGTGCAGATTTCTTATTAAAATTATCCATCATGTGATGAGATAGAATTAGAAGAAATGGGCATTTGCTTCTTACAGAAACACTCAGATCATTACTTGAATTACTTTCTGTTGGAAAAAAAATTAATGTGAAGATTGCTTCCATAGTACAAGCTTTAATGCAAGCCACAAGACCGCGGATTCTGTTACCACCAATCCAGTTTGGACTAGGCGTCCAGCTTTATCACCATTTCTCTTTGTGATTTCTAATTGACTCTCTGCATCATCATGGATTTTGTTGCTCTTATCAAGAAGTACTTAAATTTCAGAAAAATGCGGCTCATTCACAGCTTATTCATCAAGACGTTAACCCAGGAAATTCATCAATTATGTTTCTGTCATTGATAGACATGAAACCAAGTGACACCACATGCATATACTCTACTCTGAAATTTATTAATGAACATGCAAGACGCCATGATTTATTACCAATTATTGAATTTGACAAGCCACTCTGGGGGAAAGCTTTGATGATAATTACAGCGGAACGTCCAGAAAGTGATTTAAAAAACATTGTGTTGCCTTTAGACGGCTTTCACACCGAAATGAGTTTTCTTGGATGCATGAAACACTTGATAGCTTCATCTGGGCTACAAGAAGCTCTTGAGTTGATATATGCACCGAATGCAGTAGTCCACGTGTTGTCTGGAAAAGTAATTGCTCGTGCAGTTCGAGGTCATTTTATTGTCAATGTTGCACTGAATGCTATGCTCTTGTCCCATGCATTTAATATTCCTCTACCACTTGTTATGGTAAATAATGTGATGGATTTCGATCAATTAGCTACACTTAAAACTAACATCAGAGCTGCAAATTCGTTGTGGATATCATATGAAGGGGAAGTTTCTGGACTATATGAGAAGCTTATGGCTGGGTCAATGACAACAAATGAAGTCTGCCAGACTGACATTCTAAAGAAAGTGGCTAAATGTCTTGGAAAGCAAGCTGAGACCAAAATGACATCTTCTAGAGCTGCAGCTCTCTGGGTATAATACATGGATATTGTAGACATTCTTCGAAAAATCATCAAGGCAATTGGGCTTTGCTTCTTAATGCGATTCAGAAATGCTATCTTATCTGGCAGCAACAGGACGTAATCTGTACACCAAATGTGCGCGAATATTTGTGCAAAGAATGTCAAAATTACAAGAAGAACATCCTGAAATTCAAATGCAATTTGAAAAGGGAATGCACAGAAACAAATCTTTATAATACCCAACTTTCCGGTAAGCCAATAATCACATGTGTTAATAAAATGGAACAGTTTATGGGAATGCAAATGTTAATGGTTATTTTAAAGCTACCAAACTATCTTTTGTATTGGATGAATGAAATAAGAATTTATACAATTGCTGACATAATGCCAATTAATAGGTATAAAGCCTTAAGAAAATATCTTCATGTAGCTGACAATTCCAAAAAGATGAAGCAGGTACTAAGAATGATAAACTTTTCAAAATTAGATCCATGTTAGAAATGGTACGGGATAATTGTCTCAAAATAGAGCCGGAACCAGTACATTCTATTGATGAACAAATTATACCTGGAAAAACAAAACATAGTGACATTCCCTAATATAATCCAAAAAAGCCTCATAAATGGGGTTTTAAAATGTTTGTTCGATCGGGCTCAAGTGGAATCATTTATGACTTTTTTTTGTATTGTGACGCCAAAAGCGGTTGAAGAGAAAATTGTTCTGCAGAAAATGTTGTTTTGAGATTAGCTGAACAAATACCTAAAAATTTAAACTTTAAGTTGTGTTTTGATAATTGGTTCTGTACTCTTTCTCTTAGTCTCAAACTTAAAGAAATAGGCATACTGACAACCGCAACTATTCGTACAAATTGAATAGCAAAGTGCCCACTGCTTTCCGAGAAAGATTTAAAAAAACAAGGTCAGGGATCCTTTTCTTATAAAGTAGATGCAAAATCTGGTTTTTTGCTACTTAGATGGTTTGATAAAAAATGTGTTTATATGACCTCAACATATTGTTCGGCTAATACATCTGGTAATGTCAAACGATGGGATCAAAAAAATATGAAATATATTCAAGTACCTTGCCCTGAAGTTGTAAAAGAATACGATTCTGGAATGGGTAGTGTTGACTTGGCTGACATGCTTATTAGCTTATATCGAATACCCATGAAAACAAAAAGCTGGTACTTACGTGTACTTGTTCATTGCATGGATATATGTAAGATAAATGCTTGCTTGCTGTATAGAAGACATACTAACTAGTTAAATATTTCTCAGCGTATCCAACTTAACCTCCTTCAATTTTGCAGTCAAATTGCTAACACTTTAATAATGAAAAGTAAACGAGTTGACAGACCTATTGGCCGACCGATAAAAAAAAATATCATCTAATTCAGATTTAACTGAAACACGAGGTCGCAAAGTTCAGGTACCAACACCCCAATTGATATACGATATGATGAATTTGGACACTGGCCAAATCCTCAAACCAACAAAACAAATGTCGATTTTGAAAGAAAACTGTTCGTTCCGAAAAACATAGTATAGATATAAATAAAAATTGTCTAATGCTACATCATTAAACAATAAATTTGACTTGTTTCTATTAGATATTGCATCCTTTTAACCTGATATCTATATGATCACAGAAACTTGGTTTAATGAAAACTCAGTTACACATGTAAATGGTTATCAAACAATCCATATTAATAGATAAAAAGTCGTTGAGTTAAAACACATGGAGGTGGTGTTGCTATCTATGTAAAAGAAAGTTTTGTAGTTTACTCACCCAATGATAGTTTTACTAAAAACAACAACATTGAACATACTTGGTGTATTTTAAGTATAAAAATGAACAAATTTTACTTGGTGGTATTTATCGGCCACCTGATGCATCTGAAGAAATAAATAACTATATCTGTAAAATAATAGAAGCAGCTAAAAATAAAGTTGATCATAATAGGTACTCTGGTTTATATATTTCAGGAGATTTTAATTATCCAAATATTATATGGAAAAAAAACAATTTTCAAAACATGAAAAAATGTGATAAATACTCCACCAAATTTGTTGAATATAAAAATGACAACTACTTACATCAAGCAGTTATATCACCTACATATAATACAGATTTAATCAATGGTTATTAGGGTGTCCCAAAAACACACTTTTTTTAAAACTTCAATGTGCTCTCAACTGATCCCCGTTCTATAGGTCCTAAATAGCTACCAAAATCTTTTTTTTAATTTTTTAATGACTAGAAGTGATAGATGTAAATTCTGAGTTTTACGGTTTTGTACACTTATGTGTATTTACTAAAAAACAGCGCTATCTAGTATTTCAATATGTTTTAATATGATGTAATAATTAGTACACAAATAATTCCCATAGAATATTATTAAAGAATAGGATCATTCCCTATGAACATTGTTAGAGATTGATATTTTTCCCTCTGGACAATATTATTAGTTCGTATAATTCCCCATGGATTGGTTCACAAATAACTCCATTTAGAAATTTTTTTTGAAGGAAAAAATTTCTAAATGGAATTATTTGTGCACGAAGGAATTCTAATTTGTTCACGAAGAATTTCTCGTGTAAACAGTTATAAAAGCCGTAACGGTAAACTTAGATAAAATATTATTCGAGAGGGAATAACGACTTCATAGATTTTTGATGCAAGTGTAACATTTAGTATAAATTTAGTTAAAAAACTAATTATTTCGAAATTCATATAAAAATGGGTAGAACAGCTAAAAAAAAGAAGATGATAGGACAGAATAAGATAAAACGGAAAAATACAGAAAGGTTGAGGTATATTTACCTATTGAAGTACCCACTGAGGGAGTTACCTCAGAGACAGCTTCCATCTAATGGTGATATTCTTAGATACTATCAATTTATACTTCGCGAGTCACAAGTTAAATACAAACCCACTTCTACTAATGTTGGTTGCAAATTGAAATTGAAATCCAAGGATTTTGTTTGTGAAAATGGTGTTTGTACAGATCCTGATAGTTCTTGCTTGGTATCTAGGATTAAAAAAATTTGGGATAATGCTGGGTTTGGCAAGAAATTTGTGATTTGTGGGTACAATATAAAGACTAAAATCATTAAACTTAATTTAAAATACAAGAAATTGATTAAATTGTCTTCTCTAAACTGGAACAGCAGTCTTGATAAGCAATCAAAGTTAGAGAAAGATTTCTCACAGAATCCTATCAGCTTTTTGACATCTCGACTAAGAATTTTAAAAAAGATATTCTTGCTGATAGATTGAGAACAGATGATGCCAAGCTGGAAGATATAAAGTAAGTTCATTAAATAACACTTTTTTTAGTAGTGAGATTTTTTTTTCCAATTAAAAGTAACTTAAGTAATAGCATATTATTTCCTTTAAAATATTTACGTTTAACTCTTTACATGGTTTGGTCATCTTCCAAGAAAAACTAGAACAATTATTAACTTATTTATAAATGGCTTAATAGATTTAAATATTTCTTAGTTTTTATGAAGACCAGAAGTTACATAGGAAAGGATATATGGAAACAAAAGTCGATGAAGACTACAGTAGAAGAGTACTGGATGCAAACAGGGGAAAGAACAAGCTAGATAAGTTGAGAGAGAAAGAATTAGAGAGACAGAAAAACTTAAAAGATATCAATGATGTTTTGTTGTCACATGACTCCATGACAGAAGAGATTCAATTCAGCAGTGAGGAAGAAAAGTCATACGAGGACTGTGAAATCAGCGAGGAGGATGATTTCCTGGGTAACGGTCGGAAACGCAGGTATAGTATTATTTTAATAACATGGTTGTAATTTTTACAAGCTAAAGCTGTTTTATTGAAAAGTATATAATTATAAATAGGTAGAAAAATATTATGAAATGATACCTAGGTACAATTCTGAAGATACGATAAATCTAGCAGTGAATGTTGAAAAGCTCATTGAATGTACTGCTGTTCCAGCAACAAGGTTCAATGTTGGTGTACGACCTCATCTGGCAATTTTAAGTGAAGTATTTATAGCTGGAGGTATAGAAATTAATGATATACCGCTTTCAAGAAGCACACTTCATAGAAAAAAGTTCAAATATGTAGAACTTGAAGGAGACTCGGAGTGGATTTCAATATCTAATCATCTTAAAGGCTTTCAATATCTAATCATCTTATTCTTCATTTTGATACCAAACTGTTGGAACAAATTACCACTGGGCTTAACATTATACAAAAAATTGAGCGACTTGCAGTCTCAGTGAGTTCCCCGGATGACGATACCATGGAAGACCATCTTTTAGGTGTTGTTCAATGTCCTTCTTAAAAGGGAGTTGAACAAGCAGAACAAGTGCACAATCTTTTAGAATATTACGGAGGTACAGAGCAGATCATTGGTATATGCTGTGATACAACTGCAAGCAATACAGGCGGAGTAAATCGAGCAGTCCAAATTCATACAGATATTTTGAAATTACCAATTTTGTGGATAATGTGTAGGAGACACATTTATGAAGTACATGTATCTCACTATATGGCTGCCCTTACTGGTGAGAAAACTAAAGGTCCAAGAAGAGCTCTTTATGTCAAGCTAAAGAACAAGTGGCCTGAAATCTGTGAGAAAGTGAATGAAGTGAAAAATTTATGTAAATTGGACTGGCAAAGAGATGATCTGAAGATTGGTTCTGTTCTTCGCACTGTTGCAGAGGAAGCTAAGACATTTTTGACTAATGCAACTACTGATATAGTGTTTTCAAGGAATGATTATGGTATAGTTTGTAAGCTTGCCTCCTTCTTCCTTGGAGTGGAAGTACAAGATTTTAAGTTCCATCAACCTGGCGACTGCCATGAGGCAAGGTTTTTAGCAGATGCGATCTACATCCTGACTCTTTATATGACTAAAGATATCAGTAATATCTTGATAGAAAAAGAAGTGCTGCAGTTGAAGGATGCAAGTTTGTTCATTGCAATTTGCTATGTTCCATGGTTTTTAAAAAGTTTTTTAGGATTTCTGGCTCCCTACAATGATTTGAAAGCTATCCAGACAGCCTATGCAGTGAGAAAAGTTAGTAAGAATATTGCTCAGCATGGGACGCCATACGTGGTACTTAACTCCGCAACTCTGTGTTTTGTCCTTTGGGGATAAAGAAGTTCCTTCTGAAACAAAGCTAAGAATGCTGTTAGCTCTGATTGAGTTTGAAGAGCCAAATGAATTTCAGCGTTGTAAACCATCAAATGTACAAATTGGAGAGACCACAGAGCTACCTGAGTTGATCTCCGAGCAAAGCTACCTTCTCTTCAAACATTTTAAAATATCAAGAGCAAGTATAAAAGAATGGCTCAATAATAGTCTTAATACTAAGCATCTGCGTCTCGAAATAAATTTATTTCAATACCAAGACTACGACAAGACTTATGCTGTCTTGAAATGTTTCAAGACTTTTCAAGACTCTTTTACATTGGTCTTGAAATAAGTTTATGATTTTAAGATTAACAAGACTTAACAAGACTTTTCAAGACCTATCTAATGGGTCTTGTAATAGGTTTATGATTTCAAGATTAACAAGACTTAACAAGACTTAACAAGACTTAACAAGACTTAACAAGACTTTTCAAGACCTTTCTAATAGACCTTATAATTGAAAAAAAATGTTTTTCATAATAATACTTTCCACGACCCAAAGTATAAAGTGGTTCATTTTATAATATTCATTTCATTTTTCAAAAGAGGAAAGACATAAAAAAAGTTTAAGTGAAAAAAAAAGTTTGCCAAAATCTAAATAATTATTTACA